>NW_026974140.1:4970000-5142500 GCF_037042905.1 Lytechinus pictus | reverse complement strand
TCTATCTGTCTATCTATCTATTTGTTTGTCTGTCTGTTCGTCCGTCCGTCCATGTATGTATGTATGTAAGGGTGTATGTATGTGTGTGTGTGTATGTATGTATGTATGTATGTATGTATGTATGTATCTATCTATCTATCTATCTATCTATGTATCTATGTATGTGTGTATCTATGTATGTATGTATGTATGTATGTATGTATGTATGTATCTATCTATGTATCTATCTATCTCAATCTAAGCATTGGCCTATAGGTCCACGATCTGGGCCAACCTTACAATTTCTCACTTATCAGTCAACGGCTATTTTATCACAAATAGGGGTTGCCCTTTTTTGAGTAATCGATGGCCCCGCCCAAATGGAAATTTATACCCATCAGAAATCTTTATCACTCTTATCCATCCAGGCTCTTGATCAGAGCTACTTGATGACAGAGGGCGTTCATTTCCTACTGCTGATGTAAGGGGGATGGTCCAACTTAAAAGGCCAACTCCACACATCAAGCTAACTTTAAGGAATAGAGTAAAATCAAACAAGCATAAGAAATGACATTTCATCGAAATCTGAGGTAGAATAAATCACTTTACTACATTTAAATGCTCCCCCGAGTTTTTCATTATTTCGTAGAATTCCTGACGGCGACATGATTTTTTTTAAATCAATGAAGTTAAGTAGGTAGAACAACTTTACATGACTGGGCGCGGCAAGATGAATTTCGCGCGGATCATCTATAGGCTGATGCATGACATCGATGGCCTAATTAAAGGAATGTGCGATTATCGACTTATTCAAGATGTCGACATGATGAGATCCAGGATCTTGTCATCTGATCATCTCTTCTAAAAGATGTGGACATGATGAGATCCGGGATCTCGTCATCTGATCTTTTGCTATCATGATGTCGACTTCCCAAGATAATTATCTCAACATCTCGGTGGCACTTTTAAGCTTCCATACACTATGCCATCCTTCATCGCATGTGAAAGCTAATAAAATAATATAAAGCGAGGGGCGACGGATATGGAAGGGGTTTAGACTGAGTAGTCAAAGCTGAGTAATAGAGAATTAAAACATGCCTTCACCTTTATTTGTTTCTTGTCAAATATATCAACCGCCCCCCCCCCCCTTGGCAAAAAGCTAGATCCGCTAGTGGTATACATACTAAAAATTGAGCGAGAAATGTTGACACTTTATCGTTTTCACCATAGAAATGAACGTGGCTCTAAGTTGTCGACCCACTAACACTAGACTAGTTCAATTCTATGCTATCTATTCACTGATCTACATATTCAGATCAGTGGGGCGAGGTAACTATTTGTTCGCGATGCAGGTGTCATCGCTGAAATACATGATGTGATGGCGCTAATCAATCCATATCATTGGAATAGCTAGACTCATGTATTATGTAAATGAATAAGTGTATTAATTCATCCGTCCAATGATTAATTCACTCTCATTCAATCACTTCCCCATTCATTCATCCATCCATCCTTTTCATTCATTCATTCATTCATTCACTCACTCATCTATCCATCCTCCTACCCAACCATATCCATTGATCGATCGATCCATCCATCCATTTATTCTCAATTTCTTTCTTCATTCATTTATTTTTCATTCGTTATTCGTTTTTTGCATGATCATTTTATCATTTTTGGATGAGGGGTTATTATTTTAGCATGACAGATTCTCCCTGGCTCTGTCTAATGATTTGACCCATTTCTTTTATACTCCTTTTTTTTTTATATAGATTTAAGTGCTATCAGGGGATATATTTAATTAAAATCCTTTGGTTGAATGAAAATAATGAACCAAGCAAGTAGAATATATACTTCATCCCCAACTAAAACTACCAATAATGATAAAATAACAACAACAACAAAATATATATACAAATAATAGTGACAACAAAACATAAAGCTTATGAGCCTCCTAAATTACTGGACTGAAAATTATAAATGAACAGCTCACATGCGTGATATAGCAAATTATGTCAAACGATTTATTGAAATTTCAGAAATGCATAAAACTATCTTAATATACATATAAAATGACATTAAAATGCAAAATTTCATCAACAATTAATTGCACTTGATAATCACATTTTACAAACATGAATAATTGAGTAGACATGCCATACCATTTTGGCAGAATATCTTTAAAACAAGCCCATTAAAATAAAATAGAAAAAAAGCAATGTGTTTTAAAGAAATCTTGTTTATCAAGGATATGACTTTTTCTAAACATTTACTTATTAAAAAGCTCCATGGTACAATTTTATATCAAGGCAGTCATATTGTGAAAAAAATTGTCTGGAATGTTAATTTATCATGTGTTATTTAACATAACATAAACTGAACTTGTTCTTTTTGTAGGAAACCATGGAACCTCTCTCACAATTGTGTAATGAATGTATAGGCAGATATACAATTTCAACACAATCAAGGTAAAAAGGCATATTTGATAATGACTTAGGAAGCCTAAATGATAACAAATGGATTCGTACTGAAAGACACCCCCTCCCAAAAATCAAGCAGTAGCTTGACATCAAGAGAAAGGCTGCCCTCTATAGTTCAAAACTATATTGGCATAGGCTATCTGGAATAAAAGGATTGCCCAGGTGAACTACAGGGAACATTGTAATCGGTACCAGCTATCTATGATTCAAGAGTCAGGTTATATAATAAAAAATATAATTGCTTACTTATTACACAATCAAATGATAATTCACTGGGTAGTGAAATATTTTTATTAATTCTTATGTTTCCCCCATATGTAGTTGGTACCCTTTGGTTTTCATTGTTTTTTTCTCAATTAAATCCATTGTTTGAAACTTATGCAATCTTAAAGGACAAGACCACCCAAAAAAAAGTAGATTTGAATAAAAAGAGAAAAATCCAAAAAGCATAACACTGAAAATTTCATCAAAGTCTGATGTAAAATAAGAAAGTTATGACATTTCGCTTAATTTCACAAAACCGTTATATGCACATCCTGGCTGGTATGAAAATGAGGAGACTATGACGTCATCCACTCACTATTTCTTTGTATTTTATTATATGAAATATGAAATATTCTAATTTTCTTCACGTTGTCAAGTGATACAACGGTTAATTCCTCACTGAACATGTGGAATTAGCATTGTTTAATACTATATGATTCAGTTGAAAAATGTGGAGCGTTGTGGCCCAGTGGATTAGTCTTCGGACTTTGAAACAGAGGGTCGTGGGTTCGAATCCCAGCCATGGCGTAATTTCCTTCGGCAAGAAATTTATCCACATTGTGCTGCACTCAACCCAGGTGAGGTGAATGGGTACCCGGTATGGTTTATTCCTTGAATGCTTTAGCGCCTATATGGCCGCTCAGCTACAGCCGGGGTAATAATAATATACCAAGTATATTTCAGCGCCTTGAGCACATAATCAATGTGAATTTGGCGCTTTAGAAATACTCTATATTATTATTATTATTGTCAATGCAATATGTGAATTAAAATAACTCCAAGTTAGCGGCAAATAATGTACGGCTAAAAATGGGAAAAAATTGAAATCAATTTTGTTACAAGTTGCACTTTACAACCAAATAAATTTGTATTTATCTAAATTCAGTCACAAAGAATGGGTTCTCGATAGAGGCGTCGATCCTGGGGGGAGGGGGGGGGGTGATCGCCCCACCAATTAAAATATTGGGGGTGGGCAAACATATCATTTTGCCCCCAAATAATTCCACATGTGCAAAAATAAAATAAAAATTGTAATGTTGCAAAGAAATCAGCAAGCGAGATTGAGATACCAACTCGTTCTTTACTTAAAATCGTGCTCAAAATGTCCGTTTTTCAGATTGAAATATAAAAATTTTCAGCTCGCGCTTCGCGCTCGCATAATTTCTGTAGCAAAAACCCATACTTTTCATGATTAAATAGGTGAATAGAATGTCCTGTTTTCAGTTCTAAACCTCAAAAGAACTTCCGCTTCGATTTGCAATAATCTTTTGTTGGATGTATATTTTGTTCTTTATTAAAAACGTCCATTAAAATATCAAAATTTTCAGCTCGCGCTTCGCGCTTGCATCTATTGTTCTTTTAGATACCCATCTTAACCATTGGTACCATACTGCTTAGAATATCAAGCTTTCAGGTCAGAATATAAAGAATTTTCAGCTCGCTCTCGGCACTCGCATTATCTGTTCAGTGAGATACATGTATCTATCCTCCTCATGAGTTACTACAAACAATCTTAAACATGAACCTTTTTTTCCTGCTATTATGTCAGTATACTAAAACATTTAAGCTCGCGCTTCGCGCTCGCATTAATTTGTTGGTGAGATATGTTTCTCTTTCTCATACATATATATATATATATGTGCATATATAAAATATAGGCCTATGTGTGTGTGGGGGTGTGGGTGGGGGGGGGGGGTGTGGGTGAGTTTGTTCGTTTTGTGTGATCGAGCGCCTTTGGAACGTTGGTTCATGATTTTGCCCCCCAATCTGAAAAATGGATCGACGCCCCTGGTTCTCGAACACTGTCGTGAACAAAAAGTGGGCATGATAAGAGCTTTTACCCCTCTGCTAACTGACTTGAAATAAAGTAAATCGCGAGTTGAATATCCTTGGAAGAATTGGACAAAGCAAAACTTACTGCAATCTAAAATAATTCTGTTCATTTTATTCAGCACTCCTTGAAAAAGCACGATTCAGTAGTGATGGCAATTCACACAGCATAATAAATAATACTCCATGTAATGCATCCATCAGTGACGGACCATTACTGATTCACTGACTAGCAATAACCTAAGATTAAAGCCCACACATCTTGAACAATTTGTACAAAATAAGCAGCACACATATACCCACCAACACAAATAGAAACCAAGCGAGCAAACACCACACACTCACACCCACCTATCCTCTCACTTCCACTTACCCACACACCCTCACACACGTACACCATCACACCCCCCCCACACACACACACCCTCACATACACACATATATATATATATATACTGTATATATATAAACCCTTCAGAAAAGTTAGGAAATCTGACTTTCATCAATAATAATCCCTCCTCGGTTTTAATGAATATTAATGTGTAATTGATACCAATGAATAGATCATCTAATTCTCTTTAAAATGATACCCTTTCAATATTGTGTCATTTTTGCAACTTTTAAATTTTGACGTTGCCCCACATTTCAAGGCACTGCACCTCCATGTAAACCATAATCATATCATGTAGGGTATCATTTTAAAGAGAATTAAATAATCCTCTGAATGATATCAAATATGCTTTGTGTAAACTTGGAAGTTTTGAGAAATTATTGGCCAAACTCAGATTTCCAAAAAATTTTGAGGAGTTTATATATATATATATATATATATATATATATATATATATATATATATATATATATATATATATATATATATATATATATATATATATATATATAAAAGAAGAGGGCCCTTTGCATAACGTGTATTACAGCGCGTCATGTTCTATGTACACTTGTAAATAATTCAGCATCAACGCAAGACGTAGCTTCCATGTATCTCTTTATTACAAGCTTTCGGCCAATGGGGCCTTCATCAGGCCTATAATGCATTGAAACAAACAGAACAAACCATACAAATAAGGTCGAAATAACAAAGTAAATGTGTAACAAAGGGTACAGAACAGAAGGGTTACACTAAGATAACAAAAATAACAGAAATTAACAACAGAGGGGGTTGAGTACAGAACAGAAGGATTATAGTAAGATAACAAAAAATAACAACAGAGGGGGTAATGACTTGAACGAGATGGTGGAATACAATAGAAACGATTGGGAAACTTAAGTGTGTGAAAGGACAAGGTATTTACCGGCATTGAAATTAACTTGGGATTCTGTTCATCAGGAGGAGTAGTGAGTCTTGTGTAGGTAATACTGTGAAAAAATGAGGATAATGTTTCAAGTAAAATGATAACTCGTTTCAATATTGTATCTTGTATTTGGGTACATAACTATATTGATCCGTTTACATAGTATTCAAGTAACTGGTGATACAAGTTGTAGTTTGAGACATAAAAGGGTACATTGTCATGCGCGGGGAAATATATACGTGTAATTTATATTGATGTTTGAGCGGTAAGCAACATAATAAACAAAATAACAGATTAAACATACAGCCATCAGGAGCAAAATAAACATACAGCCATGAGGAGCAAAGAAATTGTAATAATCAATCAAATAATCAGATATAATCAAGTGATCAAGATACTAAAAGCATACCAAACTGTATAGGGGTAAAGAGATGTGGCTATTAAACTATATGAAGTGGCCTGTTGGGGCGGGTGAGACTGTAAATTAAACAATGAAATAGGTCGAAAAGGTATGTAACGGGTTTAATAATTACCAAACATTATTATGCATATATATATGAATATGTATATACACAAGATCAGATATTACACAAGATCAGCTCCTGGCTGAAAGCCCGGAAAACATTGCTATGTATAAAACATTGCTCTGTAGGTAACTACTTTTGTATTTGAATTTATCTGATCTTGTGTAATATATACATATTCGTATATATATGCATAATAATGTTTGGTAATTATTAAACCCGTTACATACCTTTTCGACCTATTTCATTGTTTAATTTACAGTCTCACCCGCCCCAACAGGCCACTTCATATAGTTTAATAGCCACATCTCTTTACCCCTATACAGTTTGGTATGCTTTTAGTATCTTGATCACTTGATTATATCTGATTATTTGATTGATTATTACAATTTCTTTGCTCCTCATGGCTGTATGTTTATTTTGCTCCTGATGGCTGTATGTTTAATCTGTTATTTTGTTTATTATGTTGCTTACCGCTCAAACATCAATATAAATTACACGTATATATTTCCCCGCGCATGACAATGTACCCTTTTATGTCTCAAACTACAACTTGTATCACCAGTTACTTGAATACTATGTAAACGGATCAATATAGTTATGTACCCAAATACAAGATACAATATTGAAACGAGTTATCATTTTACTTGAAACATTATCCTCATTTTTTCACAGTATTACCTACACAAGACTCACTACTCCTCCTGATGAACAGAATCCCAAGTTAATTTCAATGCCGGTAAATACCTTGTCCTTTCACACACTTAAGTTTCCCAATCGTTTCTATTGTATTCCACCATCTCGTTCAAGTCATTACCCCCTCTGTTGTTATTTTTTGTTATCTTACTATAATCCTTCTGTTCTGTACTCAACCCCCTCTGTTGTTAATTTCTGTTATTTTTGTTATCTTAGTGTAACCCTTCTGTTCTGTACCCTTTGTTACACATTTACTTTGTTATTTCGACCTTATTTGTATGGTTTGTTCTGTTTGTTTCAATGCATTATAGGCCTGATGAAGGCCCCATTGGCCGAAAGCTTGTAATAAAGAGATACATGGAAGCTACGTCTTGCGTTGATGCTGAATTATTTACAAGTATATATATATATATATGAATCAATGGATACGAAAAAACAAAATGAGATGCAATAATCACCGATAAAATAATGCATTTATGATAGCGATTCTTAAAAGAGTGTATAGGCTGAGAAAAAGTTTGCTTGCCTCAAGATCACTGTCCCCGGTAGGCCTAATGACCTCCAACGAGAAAGCGTCGATAGATTCAAGTTTTCATCATTTCTTCATACTCTTTTACAAATCCAAATTTCAAAAAAGCAAATGGCGCGGTAGAACATCGTCCTTATCGTCATTATCTTGAGCATAGAAACAAATCACGTTTTGGGGTCTAATCCACTCTCTTAAATCTTCGTATCATTAAAGGGGAATGAAACCTTTGGAACAAGTAGACGTGTGTCGAAACAGAAAAATCAAAGAATAAGAACAAAGAAAGTTTGAGAAAAATCGGACAAATAATGAAAAAGTTATGAGCATTTGAATATTGCAATCACTCATGCTATGGAGATCCTCCTATTGGCAATGCGACAAGGATGCGTGATGTCACATGTGAACAACTTTCCCTTGATGGACTATAAAATACCCTGAAAGTGTCTATTTTTGCTCTTTCTTAGGGTAATACAAACTCTTTATCCATGATGTGATTTAAGAGGCAGTTTAAGTGAAATATATACTTAAGTAATGGGGAGAGAGGTTCACAAGTGACATCACGCATCTTTGTCGCATTGCCAACGTGAGGATCTCCATAGCATTAGTGATCGCAATATTCAAATGCTCATAACTTTCTCATTATTTGTCCGATTTTTCTCAAACTTTCTTTGATCTGTTTCTTTGATTTTTCTGTTTTCACACAAGCTATCTTGTTCCAAAGGTTTCATTCTCCTTTAAATGCATGATTCTATTGTATCTCAATTGGTATTTCCGGGGTTATTTTGGTCTCAAAATGCCTGATCGAAATGACACAACAAGGAGTTATGATTAAATAAATTGATCATTTGTTTATTCATTTATTAATTTACTGATTTCATTGATTTCTATTATGATTAATAAAGAACGTAAATGGTTTAAGTACTTGGTCGGCAGACAATATGTTACCTAGATAATCAGTAAAGAAAATTTGAAACATGGGATGCATCAGTGGTCAACTTTGGGTCCCATATTTTATTGTTCATCAATAACTTTAAAAAATATTAAAATTCTAAGATTTCACTTGATACAGACGATACCGTTTCTTCCTTAATTTCCATAACTCTTCTGAACTTAAACAGCATTTACAAAATGACCTTGATTTAATATGCAAGAACAAAAATTACAAAATATATACCTCTGCGAAATTAATTCTAAACAAGCATAAAGGCACACGACAGTGTATGCTTCATACAACCGTAACTTGGCAGTCGGGTGAGCAAAGATTGAAATGACATTGTTTTCAATAAAAATATCCATATAATACCTCCAATTACTTGATATCTCCCATTACTGATGCACCTTTAACTATTACAGTTCTCTTTTCGACCTTTAACTATTGTATCCGCTATTGTCATTAATATCAACAATTAATGAAAAATATCAGCATTCAACACGAAAGAGAATATAATAACGAGAATATTGATATGCTTCATGACAGTATTAATGTCTTAATTTGGTTAGATATAGGGAAAATACTTCCAAATGTATTCCCCGACATTGCGATTAAATGACACCAAAAAGCAACCTCCGTCACTATATAGTCACACTAGTGATACCGACTTCAATGCGCTCGCTAGCTTGCATAAATGCATGTCATGAGCGTCGCGATAGAAAAGTGTATATTACATATATATGGTATGAGGGAAAAAGGCGTTTTTTCATATTTAAGCAACTTTTATGTTAATGAAACCTCTTGGAAAAGTTAGAGGAGGGATTGCTCTGCAAGTCGCAATCAATTACATTCGGACACCTTAAAACATAGTCCCGCAAGAGCCTGTCGAAGGTACCCCACCCTTATCCGAAGCTTGACTATTAAAATATCTTACCTTTTGGAGCCCTCAATGTGGCAAAATGATGCTTCGGTTAGGTAAAAAAACTACTTTTATTTTCTTGAAATTACTTGCAGACGAAAGAGTAAGCTTTTCTCTATCAGCTACATTTAAATAAGTGAGGGCACAACACAGCCTACCCTCTCAGGGGGCTGCCCCAAGTCACCCACCCCCTTTTTTGCATTTTGCCAATTTCTTGGAAAATTCGTCATTTTGGAGCCACAACGATGAAAAAAGTGTTTCTACTATGTAGTGAAACCACTTTTATCGTTTTAATCACTTGAAGTCAAAAGAGTAGACGTTCTTCTATCTGCTACATATAAAGAATTACTGGAAAATCGAAGCCACCCCCGTCAGTGGGATGCCAAAAACACCATCCCCTTTTCCCGTATTTTGCAAATTTATGGGAAAATCTGCAAATTTGGAGCTCCCGCTGAGGCTAAAGGGTGTTTCTGCTAAAAAGCAATCCATTTTCATTGTCTTAAAACCACATGGAGACGAAAGAGTTGCCTTTCCTCTATCAGTTACATATAAAGACGTGCTGGTACAGCAAAGCCTACCCCCGTCAGGGGCTCCTGAAATTACCCACCCCTGTTCTGTATTTTTCCTTTTTATTAGAAAATCTGCGAAATGGGAGCCCACACTGAGGCAAAAAGATGTTTCTTCTATATAGCTAATCACTTTCATTGTCTCACAACCACTTGGATAAGAAAGAAGAACATTTTTCTATCTGCTACATATAACGAAATGCTGCCACATCGAAGCTCTTACCCCCTCAGAGGGCGGCTGAAGTCACCTAACCCCTATTTCGCATTTCAACAATTTATTGGAAAATCTGTCAATTTGGACCCCCCACTGAGGCTAAAGGGTGTTTCTGCTAAAAAGCAATCAATTTTCATTGCCTTAATCCACTTGGAGACAAAATAGTATGAATTATTCTATCAGTTACATATAAAGAGGTGCTGGTACAGCAAAGCCCACCCCCGTCAAGGGCTCCCGAAATTACCAAACCCCTTTCCGTATTTTACCTGTTTATTAGAAAATCTGCGAATTTGTATCCCACATTGGGGCACAAAGATGTTTCTCCTAAATAGCCAAACACTTTCCTTGTCTTAAAACCACTTGGATGCAAAAAAGTAGTATTTTTTCTATCTGCTACATAAACGAAGTGCTGCCACATCGAAGCCTACCCCCCTCAGGGGGCAGCTGAAGTCACCCAACCCCTATTTCAGATTTTGCCCATTTCTAGGTAAATTCACCGTTTTGGAGCCCCATTGAGACAAAAGACGTTTCTGCTTTGCAGAAAAGTAACTTTTATTGTTTTGTAACTCGTGGAAGACAAAGCGGTAGGATTTTCTCCATCAGCTTCATTTGAAGACGTGCTCGCACACAGAAGCCTAGCCCCAACAGAGGCTGCCGAATCCCCCTACCCTTTTGCCTATTTTCCCACTTTATTGAATAATTCGCAGTTTTGACCCCCTCGTTCAGGCAAATTAGCATTCCTGCTATATAATGTAGCCAATTTATTTTTCTGAAGCAACTTAAAGATGAAAGAATAGGCTTTCTTCTATCAGCTACATGCAAAAAACGTGCTGGCGCATCGAAGCTACTCAATTCAGGGGCTGCTGAAGTCACCCCACCTTTTTGCCTATTTTCCATCTTTATTGGAAAATTCGCAGTGTTTAGCCCCGTTGATGACAAAAGGCATTTCTGCTATGAAGTAAAACCACTTTTATTTCTTTTAACTCCCCTTGGCTTGGGGATGGAATAGTAGGCTTTTTATACAAAACAAGTGCTGGCACATCGACGCCTACCCTCTTCAGGGGCTGCCGAATATTAAGTCACCCCATCCTGTTTGTCCATTTTGTCTAATTATGAGAAAATTCGTCATTTTGGTGTCACCGTTGAGGCAAAGGGCGTTTCTGATATAATAGTAAAGTCACTTTTATTTTTTTCAAACCACCTGGAAATTAAAAAGAAGGGTTTTTTAATATCAGCTACATATAAAAAGATGCTGGCACATCGACGCCTACCCTCTTCAGTTTCTCCAAATTGGCAGATTTCCCCCATAAATTGGCAGAATACGGGAAGGGGGCGGGTGACTTCAGGAGCCCCCTAAGGGGGTAGGCTTCCACGTGCCAGCACTTCGTCATATGTAGCAGATAGAAAAATACTACTTTTTCCTATCCAAGTGGTTTTAAGACAATGAAAATTGTTTGCAATATAGAAGAAACATCTTTTTGCCTCAATGTTGGCTCCCAATTCGCAGGTTTTCTAATAAAAAGGTAAAATACGGAAAAGGAGTGGGTGATTTCAGGAGCCCCTGACGGGGGTAGGCTTTGCTATACCAGCACTTCTTTATATGCAACTGATAGAATAAATGCTATTCTTGTGTCTCCAAGGGGTTTAAGATAATGAAAGTGGTTTGCTATATAGGAGAAACATCTTTTTGCCTCAATGTGGGCTCCCAATTCGCAGATTTTCTAATAAAAAGGTAAAATGCAGAAGAGGGGTGGGTAATTTCAGGAGCCCCTTACGGGGGTAGGCTTTGCTGTACCAGCACGTCTTTATATGTAACTGATAGAGGAAAGGCAACTCTTTCGTCTCCATGTGGTTTTAAGACAATGAAAATGGATTGCTTTTTAGCAGAAACACCCTTTTTCAGGGTGTTTATTAACATTGAAATATCTCATGTCCCTGAGTAGGAATACATTTGGAAGTATTTTCCCTATATCTAACCAAATTAAGACATTAATACTGTCATGAAGCATATCAATATTCTTGTTAATATATTCTCTTTCGTGTTGAATGCCGATATTTTTCATTAATTGTTGATATTAATGACAAAACGGAAAGATATCAATGCAGCAAATTTTTGCCTAAAAACATGGAAATTTTGGCATAAATTCTTATGTTTTTCAAAAAATATTAACCGGACTGTCCAAAAAACGATTGCAATCGATTTCTACTGTCTAAATCATTGTGAAATGCGTATTCATTTAATATTTTCCATTGTTTGTGCACAAATATGAAAATAATTGATTTTCATGAAAAATCCAAGATGGCCGACAAAAAGGGGGTCCTCTTGGCCTTCCGTACAGGATATGACCCGGCAGCAACACATTTTCTTGACCACTGATATCATGCCAACATGTTGGGACCATCAAACCTTTTGTACCCGATCAGCTGAATAAACTCCCCCAGCCCCCGGACTATATGTAAACAACCCATATATGTAATACAGTCCGACCTCTCTTATCCGGCCTCCCCTTATCCGGATCTCTCTATTATCCGGACGCACTCTTGCCGAGATTTTTTTTTTTCAATCCAATCTATCATGTGAGGAAATGAGATTTCAATCTAAACTCAATCCTATGCGCAAACTCTCTTTGATTACATATATTTTCCAATATAGTCTACCTACAACAACAATATTTTTAATGAAAAATTCTTCCCCAAATCACCGAAAGGACTTAGACAGTAAATCAGGGCGCATCGCAAATATTTCAGCACGTTTTCTTTTTGTTTCCCGGGAAAATCAACGCATGTCTCGCTAGCTAACGTTAGGCCTCAATACGGACAGCGCCATCTATCATGTTTGAGCCTACAGTCAGTATAACAATGGCCGACATTGCGAAGCTGCGATACCCGCTGCGATGATCTAATTGTAAAACTTAGTTTTCATTGAGTCTCTCTCTTTCGTGGTATGCTCGATGTATACCTCAATCATTTTAGCAGGTAAATTATCCAACAGTTTTGGCCATCGACCGATATAATTTCCGTAAAAAATACCGCCTATAATTTGCACTGACACTGCAGTGAATACTGTCTGTATGCCCAATACAATAGATAACATGTAGCTACCGCCGTTGGGCCGGGGAGGCAGTAGCTTCGTGTATTTAATATTGGGTCTCCCAGATCCGGATAAATCCCTTATCCGGATTGGTGCTGGTCCCAACGTGTCCGGATAAGAGAGGTCGGACTGTATACACTTTTCTATCGCGATGCTCATGACACGCATTTATGCGTGCTAGTCACACCAACAAAGGCAAGACAAGACCGATTGAGTCTATTGTACTCTTTTGAAAGGCAAGCTAGCGAGCGCATTGAAGTCGGTATCACTAGTGTGACTAGTGACGGAGGTTGCTTTTTGGTGTCATTTAATCGCAATATCGGGGAATACATTTGGAAGTATTTTCCCTATATCTAACCAAATTAAGACATTAATACTGTCATGAAGCATATCAATATTCTCGTTAATATATTCTCTTTCGTGTTGAATGCCGATATTTTTCATTAAAGAGAAATTCCAGTAGTTGCAGTAAACACTGATTTCATGAGAAAGTCTGTAAAACAAGGCTTAATTGTCAGTATATCATCGAGGATCTAGATCTGGTACAGTTACATAAACTGAACTTTGTGAAATCTTGAAATTTACGCTGAAAAATGTACAGGCTGAAGATCCCCAACACAGATAAGCGCACGTGGGACAGTGTATAATTATTGCTTCGAATGTCGGGCCCGACGCTCTACCCGAATCCTGTGCTTATTTGCTGATTTCTCAGCAATTACACAATTTCTTCCAGAAACCTTTGGCACATATGTTTTATTCATACAAACAGACACTTTGGTGGTCATTTCAGTGGATTCAGTACGAACTCATTTTGATATCGTTACCAAAACTAGCATTTACCTTTAATTGTTGATATTAATGACAAAACGGAAAGATATCAATGCACATGCAAATTTTTGCCTAAAAACATGGAAATTTCGGCATAAATTCTTATGTTTTAAAAAAAATATTAACCGGACTGTCCAAAAAACGATTGCAATCGATTTCTACAGTCTAAATCATTGTGAAATGCGTATTGATGATTTAATATTTTTCCATTGTTTGTGCAAAAATATGAAAATAATTGATTTTCATGAAAAATCCAAGATGGCCGACAAAAAGGGGGTCCTCTGGGCCTTCCGTACAGGATATGACCCGGCAGCAACACATTTTCTTTACCACTGACATCATGCCAACATGTTGGGACCATCAAACCTTTTGTACCCGATCAGCTGAATAAACTCCCCCAGCCCCCGGACTATACGTAAACAACTCCAATGGGTGGAGTCGGCTCATCCGGCCAGCATCAGATCCTACCAAGCATTTCATGGGCCCAATTTTCTGGGGACAATATAGTGACTCTAATATGCTTGTGCATGGGTCCATACATTTCTTTGTCATACTTGATTCTGGATGTACTCGTCAGTAAGCTTCAATGGCGTGAATAGACCAGCTCGGAGTTACTTCGTGGACAATTTTGGTCGAATGACCTTTCATTTCTTTCATTATGATAGGCAGAATTCAAAGCAAGATATTACTTAAGCATGCCTTACAAGTCATAGCAGGATGAAGAAATTGAATAGACCTGGGGCCCGTAACACAAAACTTAGCAATGATCGTAGAACATTTTTCTACGATTGATTCCATTGACTACAGTGTACAATCAATCATGACAATCAAGCGTACGATTAATTGCTAACCTTTGTGTTACGGGACCCAGGTGTCTAGAATAGCAAATAAATGAACACTCAATAAAGGTATTTGTTGCATTTTTACCTTGAAGGCATATATCTTATCATGTTGTACGATATACTTGGCAAACTGTGAAATACCAGTCGTTCGTGGACGCATTTTTGTTTTTGTGGATGTAAATGAAAAACACAATTCAAAAGAATATATGAATAATCAAGACATCAAAGTTGGTGCTTATCTCATGAAATTTTAAACCACCATGTCACTTTAGTACACATTCGTCGGATCTTGCACAGAATCTTCTGATCATGCGCAGAGTAGAACTACGAACTGGCTTAACCATACACCAACCAGAGGATAAGAATACCTGACTGATGTGCAAGGTACACAACGTTTGCTTTTATCGACGGGGCAATACAGTAGACTCAAAATATAAATTTATCGGATATTACACCTTTTAATTAATGAGTTGACGTCGATCCTCGGACATCATTGTAAAAGCAAAGTAAGTATTCAATAACAGACACTTAATTTCTTCATATATATCATGTTATTCCTGTTTACAATGAGCATCTGAATTTCCGTGACATTGAATTCTAGGCACGAAATACATGGAAGGGGGGGGGGGGGGGGTAATACAGATATCAACTTCATGGGAATTACTCTTTGGAGTGAAATGTTTGTGCACAATGTGAAAACATGTTATCATGGTTAGAATACAATAATGTTGAAATATATCTATTCAGGAAAAACACAAGATCAGTGTAAAAACACTGTTTTACATCAAGGTCCTGAAAAGGTTAAAAAGTTACATCAAAATTCAAAAATCAAAGAATATAATATAAGAATACGATGTATAATGTATTGGTAATATGTGTTAAACTTTGATGTATATATATGTATATACATACCACTCGGTAGAAAATGCAATGATAACCGGTATCGAACTCATCAACAACGAGTCACACAACACTATCCTCCATAGGGAGTCATTTTGGATACACAAACTTGAAACGCTTCACCCGCATGGTATAAATGTTGAGGAATAGAGAAGCCCTGTCCCAATTTACGACTTATACTTATTTACGATACTAAGTTATACTTTGATTCGTATCAAACCTATTTGGTACGACAATGACAAGACATTGTTATCATCGGTATATTTTTTGTGAACATATATGTATATTTTGTGAACACATCTATATTTTTGTGAACATATATATTTTAATTAATGTACTGCATTACAATTTGTAATCGTATCTGGTCATTTGCTTGTATTTAATGTAACATTTCGAATTTCACAGACATGGCCATCTTATTTTACCGGCGTGATAACAATGTATTATTTAATTACCTATATAATCCACTTCGACCATTATACCTTTTCCGTTTCATTGGAATGAAGTTAAGTCACGCGAATTCTATATCACACCAGAAACCGAACACACGACACTGCACACCTCCAAGTCAGCCCGAAAGACCCCAAAGACCCAGGTAAAATTACTCCACATTAAGATACATATGGGCATTTTCACAGTAACTGACATTACACGGCACAATGTTTTCACACCTTTCATTGTGTGTATCTCTAAAACAACAAATAATGGGAGTTTTCTTTTGATAGAGTTAATAAAGTGAACCTTGCTGTATACTCTGATACTAAGTTTTCCTATGTAACCACATTTTTTAACGCATCAGCAAGCAAAAATGTGTCGGTAACTGACATCACGCAAAAGGGCATGCAATTTCAGGGTGTTTATTAACATTGAAATATCTCATGTCCCTGAGTAGGAATACATTTGGAAGTATTTTCCCTATATCTAACCAAATTAAGACATTAATACTGTCATGAAGCATATCAATATTCTTGTTAATATATTCTCTTTCGTGTTGAATGCCGATATTTTTCATTAATTGTTGATATTAATGACAAAACGGAAAGATATCAATGCAGCAAATTTTTGCCTAAAAACATGGAAATTTTGGCATAAATTCTTATGTTTTTCAAAAAATATTAACCGGACTGTCCAAAAAACGATTGCAATCGATTTCTACTGTCTAAATCATTGTGAAATGCGTATTCATTTAATATTTTCCATTGTTTGTGCACAAATATGAAAATAATTGATTTTCATGAAAAATCCAAGATGGCCGACAAAAAGGGGGTCCTCTTGGCCTTCCGTACAGGATATGACCCGGCAGCAACACATTTTCTTGACCACTGATATCATGCCAACATGTTGGGACCATCAAACCTTTTGTACCCGATCAGCTGAATAAACTCCCCCAGCCCCCGGACTATATGTAAACAACCCATATATGTAATATACACTTTTCTATCGCGATGCTCATGACACGCATTTATGCGTGCTAGTCACACCAACAAAGGCAAGACAAGACCGATTGAGTCTATTGTACTCTTTTGAAAGGCAAGCTAGCGAGCGCATTGAAGTCGGTATCACTAGTGTGACTAGTGACGGAGGTTGCTTTTTGGTGTCATTTAATCGCAATATCGGGGAATACATTTGGAAGTATTTTCCCTATATCTAACCAAATTAAGACATTAATACTGTCATGAAGCATATCAATATTCTCGTTAATATATTCTCTTTCGTGTTGAATGCCGATATTTTTCATTAAAGAGAAATTCCAGTAGTTGCAGTAAACACTGATTTCATGAGAAAGTCTGTAAAACAAGGCTTAATTGTCAGTATATCATCGAGGATCTAGATCTGGTACAGTTACATAAACTGAACTTTGTGAAATCTTGAAATCTACGCTGAAAAATGTACAGGCTGAAGATCCCCAACACAGATAAGCGCACGTGGGACAGTGTATAATTATTGCTTCGAATGTCGGGCCCGACGCTCTACCCGAATCCTGTGCTTATTTGCTGATTTCTCAGCAATTACACAATTTCTTCCAGAAACCTTTGGCACATATGTTTTATTCATACAAACAGACACTTTGGTGGTCATTTCAGTGGATTCAGTACGAACTCATTTTGATATCGTTACCAAAACTAGCATTTACCTTTAATTGTTGATATTAATGACAAAACGGAAAGATATCAATGCACATGCAAATTTTTGCCTAAAAACATGGAAATTTCGGCATAAATTCTTATGTTTTAAAAAAAATATTAACCGGACTGTCCAAAAAACGATTGCAATCGATTTCTACAGTCTAAATCATTGTGAAATGCGTATTGATGATTTAATATTTTTCCATTGTTTGTGCAAAAATATGAAAATAATTGATTTTCATGAAAAATCCAAGATGGCCGACAAAAAGGGGGTCCTCTGGGCCTTCCGTACAGGATATGACCCGGCAGCAACACATTTTCTTTACCACTGACATCATGCCAACATGTTGGGACCATCAAACCTTTTGTACCCGATCAGCTGAATAAACTCCCCCAGCCCCCGGACTATACGTAAACAACTCCAATGGGTGGAGTCGGCTCATCCGGCCAGCATCAGATCCTACCAAGCATTTCATGGGCCCAATTTTCTGGGGACAATATAGTGACTCTAATATGCTTGTGCATGGGTCCATACATTTCTTTGTCATACTTGATTCTGGATGTACTCGTCAGTAAGCTTCAATGGCGTGAATAGACCAGCTCGGAGTTACTTCGTGGACAATTTTGGTCGAATGACCTTTCATTTCTTTCATTATGATAGGCAGAATTCAAAGCAAGATATTACTTAAGCATGCCTTACAAGTCATAGCAGGATGAAGAAATTGAATAGACCTGGGGCCCGTAACACAAAACTTAGCAATGATCGTAGAACATTTTTCTACGATTGATTCCATTGACTACAGTGTACAATCAATCATGACAATCAAGCGTACGATTAATTGCTAACCTTTGTGTTACGGGACCCAGGTGTCTAGAACAGCAAATAAATGAACACTCAATAAAGGTATTTGTTGCATTTTTACCTTGAAGGCATATATCTTATCATGTTGTACGATATACTTGGCAAACTGTGAAATACCAGTCGTTCGTGGACGCATTTTTGTTTTTGTGGATGTAAATGAAAAACACAATTCAAAAGAATATATGAATAATCAAGACATCAAAGTTGGTGCTTATCTCATGAAATTTTAAACCACCATGTCACTTTAGTACACATTCGTCGGATCTTGCACAGAATCTTCTGATCATGCGCAGAGTAGAACTACGAACTGGCTTAACCATACACCAACCAGAGGATAAGAATACCTGACTGATGTGCAAGGTACACAACGTTTGCTTTTATCGACGGGGCAATACAGTAGACTCAAAATATAAATTTATCGGATATTACACCTTTTAATTAATGAGTTGACGTCGATCCTCGGACATCATTGTAAAAGCAAAGTAAGTATTCAATAACAGACACTTAATTTCTTCATATATATCATGTTATTCCTGTTTACAATGAGCATCTGAATTTCCGTGACATTGAATTCTAGGCACGAAATACATGGAAGGGGGGGGGGGGGGTAATACAGATATCAACTTCATGGGAATTACTCTTTGGAGTGAAATGTTTGTGCACAATGTGAAAACATGTTATCATGGTTAGAATACAATAATGTTGAAATATATCTATTCAGGAAAAACACAAGATCAGTGTAAAAACACTGTTTTACATCAAGGTCCTGAAAAGGTTAAAAAGTTACATCAAAATTCAAAAATCAAAGAATATAATATAAGAATACGATGTATAATGTATTGGTAATATGTGTTAAACTTTGATGTATATATATGTATATACATACCACTCGGTAGAAAATGCAATGATAACCGGTATCGAACTCATCAACAACGAGTCACACAACACTATCCTCCATAGGGAGTCATTTTGGATACACAAACTTGAAACGCTTCACCCGCATGGTATAAATGTTGAGGAATAGAGAAGCCCTGTCCCAATTTACGACTTATACTTATTTACGATACTAAGTTATACTTTGATTCGTATCAAACCTATTTGGTACGACAATGACAAGACATTGTTATCATCGGTATATTTTTTGTGAACATATATGTATATTTTGTGAACACATCTATATTTTTGTGAACATATATATTTTAATTAATGTACTGCATTACAATTTGTAATCGTATCTGGTCATTTGCTTGTATTTAATGTAACATTTCGAATTTCACAGACATGGCCATCTTATTTTACCGGCGTGATAACAATGTATTATTTAATTACCTATATAATCCACTTCGACCATTATACCTTTTCCGTTTCACTTGAATGAAGTTAAGTCACGCGAATTCTATATCACACCAGAAACCGAACACACGACACTGCACACCTCCAAGTCAGCCCGAAAGACCCCAAAGACCCAGGTAAAATTACTCCACATTAAGATACATATGGGCATTTTCACAGTAACTGACATTACACGGCACAATGTTTTCACACCTTTCATTGTGTGTATCTCTAAAACAACAAATAATGGGAGTTTTCTTTTGATAGAGTTAATAAAGTGAACCTTGCTGTATACTCTGATACTAAGTTTTCCTATGTAACCACATTTTTTAACGCATCAGCAAGCAAAAATGTGTCGGTAACTGACATCACGCAAAAGGGCATGCAATTTCAGGGTGTTTATTAACATTGAAATATCTCATGTCCCTGAGTAGGAATACATTTGGAAGTATTTTCCCTATATCTAACCAAATTAAGACATTAATACTGTCATGAAGCATATCAATATTCTTGTTAATATATTCTCTTTCGTGTTGAATGCCGATATTTTTCATTAATTGTTGATATTAATGACAAAACGGAAAGATATCAATGCAGCAAATTTTTGCCTAAAAACATGGAAATTTTGGCATAAATTCTTATGTTTTTCAAAAAATATTAACCGGACTGTCCAAAAAACGATTGCAATCGATTTCTACTGTCTAAATCATTGTGAAATGCGTATTCATTTAATATTTTCCATTGTTTGTGCACAAATATGAAAATAATTGATTTTCATGAAAAATCCAAGATGGCCGACAAAAAGGGGGTCCTCTTGGCCTTCCGTACAGGATATGACCCGGCAGCAACACATTTTCTTGACCACTGATATCATGCCAACATGTTGGGACCATCAAACCTTTTGTACCCGATCAGCTGAATAAACTCCCCCAGCCCCCGGACTATATGTAAACAACTCCAATGGGTGGAGTCGGCTCATCCGGCCAGCATCAGATCCTACCAAGCATTTCATGGGCCCAATTTTCTGGGGACAATATAGGACTCTAATATGCTTGTGCATGGGTCCATACATTTCTTTGTAATACTTGATTCTGGATGTACTCGTCAGTAAGCTTCAATGGCGTGAATAGACCAGTTCGGAGTTACTTCGTGGACAATTTTGGTCGAATGACCTTTCATTTATTTCATTATGATAGGCAGAATTCAAAGCAAGATATTACATAAGCATGCCTTACAAGTCATAGCAGGATGAAGAAATTGAATAGACCTGGGGCCCGTAACACAAAACTTAGCAATGATCGTAGAACATTTTTCTACGATTGATTTCATTGACTACAGTGTACAATCAATCATGACAATCAAGCGTACGATTAATTGCTAACCTTTGTGTTACGGGACCCAGGTGTCTAGAATAGCACATAACTGAACACTCAATAAAGGTATTTGTTGCATTTTTACCTTGAAGGCATATATCTTATCATGCTGTACGATATACTTGGCAAACTGTGAAATACCAGTCGTTCGTGGACGCATTTTTGTTTTTGTGGATGTAAATGAAAAACACAATTCAAAAGAATATATGAATAATCAAGACATCAAAGTTGGTGCTTATCTCATGAAATTTTAAACCACCATGTCACTTTAGTACACATTCCTCTGATCTTGCACAGAATCTTCTGATCATGCACAGAGTAGAACTACGAACTGGCTTAACCATACACCAACCAGAGGATAAGAATACCTGACTGATGTGCAAGGTACACAACGTTTGCTTTTATCGACGGGGCAATACAGTAGACTCAAAATATAAATTTATCGGATATTACACCTTTTAATTAATGAGTTGACGTCGATCCTCGGACATCATTGTAAAAGCAAAGTAAGTATTCAATAACAGACACTTAATTTCTTCATCTATATCATGTTTATTCCTGTTTACAATGAGCATCTGAATTTCCGTGACATTGAATTCTAGGCACGAAATACATGGAAGGGGGGGGGGGGGGTAATACATATATCAACTTCATGGGAATTACTCTTTGGAGTGAAATGTTTGTGCACAATGTGAAAACATGTTATCATGGTTAGAATACAATAATGTTGAAATATATCTATTCAGGAAAAACACAAGATCAGTGTAAAAACACTGTTTTACATCAAGGTCCTGAAAAGGTTAAAAAGTTACATCAAAATTCAAAAATCAAAGAATATAATATAAGAATACGATGTATAATGTATTGGTAATATGTGTTAAACTTTGATGTATATATATGTATATATGTATATATATATACCACTCGGTAAAAAATGCAATGATAACCGGTATCGAACTCATCAACAACGAGTCACACAACACTATCCTCCATAGGGAGTCATTTTGGATACACAAACTTAAAACGCTTCACCCGCATGGTATAAATGTTGAGGAATAGAGAAGCCCTGTCCCAATTTACGACTTATACTTATTTACGATACTAAGTTATACTTTGATTCGTATCAAACCTATTTGGTACGACAATGACAAGACATTGTTATCATCGGTATATTTTTTGTGAACATATATGTATATTTTGTGAACACATCTATATTTTTGTGAACATATATATTTTAACTAATGTACTGCATTACAATTTGTAATCGTATCTGGTCATTTACTTGTATTTAATGTAACCTTTCGAATTTCACAGACATGGCCATCTTATTTTACCGGCGTGTTAACAATGTATTATTTAATTACCTATATATTCCACTTCGACCATTATACCTTTTCCGTTTCACTTGAATGAACTTAAGTCACGCGAATGCTATATCACACCAGAAACCGAACACACGACACTGCACACCTCCAAGTCAGCCCGAAAGACCCCAAAGACCCAGGTAAAATTACTCCACATTGAGATACATATGGGCATTTTCACGGTAACTGACATTACACGGCACAATGTTTTCACACCTTTCATTGTGTGTATCTCTAAAACAACAAATAATGGGAGTTTGCTTTTGATAGAGTTAATAAAGTGAACCTTGCTGTATACTCGATACTAAGTTTTCCTATGTAACCAAATTTTTTAACGCATCAGCAAGCAAAAATGTGTCGGTAACTGACATTACGCAAAAGGACATGCAATAAGCCTGTTCACGGTTGTAAACTGCGCACGAGCAGAAAAAGGTCAATGGAGACAACCATGAAGGTGGCTTTCAAATTCACTGACATATAGGCATTTGTGATCTGATGATTATTCATGTATTCCTTTCAAAATATTTATCACATCCAAGCTGAAGAGTAATAAATAGAGCCTTCATAATCACTGGTATTTGACAGTAGCCTAAACAATAGTCAAATGTGCCAAAGGCAGACAATAAAACAGATTTCCAAACTTTATCCCTGATGTACTATTCTAGTCACCTGGTCTATACAATGCTTTTTGTTCTTAGAATTTGAATACTCTACCGGTAAAGCTTACGCAACATCTACATTTGAAAATGATAGTGCTTATCCTAATGAAAAATCACAAACGTCATTGGAGAAAAGTTGATCATGAGCTAACCGTGAACTGGCTTATTTCAGGGAGTTCATTAAAATTGAAATATCTCATGTCCCTGAGTAAATAGAGTTATAATTTGAATATGTAAATATACCTCCGTTACTAGGTTAAGATGTGTCAAAATATTAAACAATTCGTTTTTGTCTTTTGGGGGCTATGATAGTTTTTCCACAACCATGCTGGTAACTGACATTACGGTAACTGACATTACACTTAATTTGCCATAGAGATAACTAATGGAAGTCAAATGTGTGGAATCATTGCATTGTATCTTTTGTGCAGGGCTTCACATGAAAGTGAGCTTGATGTGGAAGTATACCCGAGTTTCTAGGAACATTTCAATGAAAAAACTTTTTCTTTTTCTTAATTCCTTTCTTTGATTTGAACATTTTTATCATTACTTGTCGGTAACTGACAATATACATTAACATTTACCAGTGCTATATGATTTTAAAAGGCATAATTTTCTTGGTACTTATATGTAAGGCTTTTTAAAATCATAAAAGTTTCAGAATACTTCACATTTTTTATTATCAAAAGATAAGAAATGTATGTTTTACTTATTCGGGGGGGGGGGGGGTGGGGGTCATAGCAGCTACATATTTTCCTATAGTAATTTAATACTGCATTGACTGTACACATGCATTTTTCTGGCTATACAACCATAATAAATTCATCAGTTTTATATTGACTTTTAAACCTTTTCCTTCTCCAACCTCCCCTCAAAAAAGGCAAAACGAATAAGGGTCTCATCCCCTACGCTACACGTACCCCTCCCCGAATCTCATGCAGCCATGTAGTTTTATTGATTTCTATTCTGGTCAGTGCAAGCAATGCTTGTTCATATCTGTCGGATTTCAATTCTCTTCATAATTTGTTTAATAATTTTCATTGCTAATTTCTTTTTTAAGCTGTCAACAAAAAAATAAACTCCAGCTTATAAACTGAAACTGAACTATTTGAAAATTAGAAGAAAAAAAACAGTTTTAGTAGATCCATGCAACATTGATCAGAACTGTCAAATTTCACTTTTCATCTATACTTGTAAACCAAAAACAAAATTGTATCACACATCCACACTACTAACAGACCGTGTATAAAACAAGGAATTTACTTTTAGCAAGGCAATGCTCAAAAGAATCCTAGAAACTAAAAAATGGACCCTGGAAATCCCCTTCATCACAATGTTAAGCTCAAAAAATGTTGCAGATTTAGGCAATAGGTTGGGAAAAGTACCCCTACCCCCCCCCCGAAAACCAAACAAAAAATTGTCTGATACAAACAATTAGGTACTTGGTAAGTGCATGTACAAAACAAGTTCCTAGTAATTTTTTGCACGATGGGAATGCAACTTCCTTCATAATTTCATATAGTATTCCTTGTGAACTATACCTTTTAAAAGCCAATAGCAAGCTCCTTCTGGTGTGACTTTTAAAGTGAAAGACTTAAATAACAAGTATACAATATTTCTTCACCATAAAATTGACCACATATTTGCATTTCAATATTGGTAACCAACGTTTTATCATGGTAACTGACATTACATCTCGGTAACTGACATTACATTTTCCACTTGGTAACTGACATCACATATATTTAATGGTACCCTATGGCTTCATTGTTAATTGGTAATCTTTAATTTTGGTGTAGAAGGGAGGGGTGTTACCTAGAGAGGAAATCTACCAAGTTTCATATAATATATCCTCTTTTCCAGGAAATGAGAAAAAAAGTTCACGTTTTCGGTAACTGACATTACATAACATATCACATACTTCATCAATGTTTTTTTTATCAGATTCTTTCTGTGGGATTTTAAAAAGTGTTATAATAGCAAGCTAAATCACAGGCAAAAACAACATGATCAAACCTGTTCTTTAAAAATCTGTCAAAACAAAATATGTATCAATATACTAATTTCAACACTAATTTGTATCCATACTTTGGCAGCCCTTTTGAAATAAAAAAATGGCTGCCAGAGTCGGAAAAAATGTTTGTCTCAGAAACTTCAGGTCTTGTTTTATTAAAAAACATAAAGCATTTTACATGAATATCAACTTGATTTTTTTGCCTCTGTGTCCATCTGTGGTGAAAATGCCCATATATATTCACATGTATATATTTGTATATGTGTATATAGGTGTATGTATGTATGTGTGTGTGTGCATATGTGTGTATATGTATGTGTATATATGTATATGTGTATATATGTATATATATGTGTGTATGTGCATGTATGTACTTGTATATGTATGTAGATGTATGTCCCATATGTGCATATATTATATACGACGTTGTTGTTACATATGTTATTATATCTGTACATGTATATGCCCATATGTCCATCTGTTGCTCCCTCTATACTATTGATATGTTTCGTTCGTTTTGTTAACATAGAACCCATGAAGAAGGCCTAAGGCCGAAAGCTCGGATTAAATTGTGGTCTATCAGCAATGTCCAATCGTCTTGTCGTTTTTTTTCGCCTATATGTATTTGGTGCAAGACATAGTAGTAATGTTAACGAGTAGATGCCTGGTTACACATGTATATATATGTATACAGTAATACACACCCACCTTCTTCCTTACCCACACAAACCCAATATTTCTTTAGAAATTATAATTATTAGACCACAGTTTAAGTGAGTTTAGTAGGAAAGTAGTCCAATATTTAATCTGGGCCATCACTATGAGCGCCTTCGGACGGCGTCTGTGCTTTATATGGTTGACCATGCAAAAAATCACAATCAGATGGTTATTTTTTTTTACACGTTTTTGTTCATCGTTTACTTTTGGAGGAAAGTGCGGGCTGGAACCCCCCCCCCCAGCCCCCCTCCTCTCGGGTTCCGCGGACACTAAATCAGTCACTGAAAAGTGGCTTTCCCAAAAGAAGTTGAGAAAACTGGATGTGTCATGTGACAACGGGTGGTTTACTGACTACTTTTCTGAAAAAAATGTCATATACTGCGTGTTTCTGTAAGGTGGCCGCCCCATGGAAAAACGCAGTATCTACATTTTGCACAACTTGAGATATTGAGCATTTTATGTTTTATCAATGCCGCTCAAAACCATTTTACTTCTCAGTATTGATTTAATATCAAATTGTAGAGTACATAATTTATGTGCCTATTTCAGGCCCCACCAAAACAAATATTGTTGATTTAAAGATATGAAAGAAAATGTCGATACTTTAGGGAATGTCGAAGCAAATGCTCGGTTTCTTCATGGAAAAACGCAGATGAAAGAGAATTTCATTCAGTTTTGTCATCCCTCATTTACTCAAGTCTATATATTGCTTCATTACCATGAAATAATGTACCAATGTGTAATTCAATAGAAAAATTATAGCTTAGAAACACGGAGGACGCCCTCTACCAACAAAGGCGCCCTATGCAGTAAAGACCCCCTAAAATCTTGAAAATGGTAAAAATTACGCAAAAAAATTATTGTAAAGTTTATAATTCACAAGTCTCCTGTGTCGCTGTGTTGATCTATTTTACCTCTCTTTGAGGTTGCACCTAGATTTTTTTAATGTAATACTAGCTTAGAAACACTGGGGTGCTCTCTACAAACTTTGGCACGTACCCTCTGTAGTAAAATTCCAACCTTCTCGAGCCAATACGGTAGGCACTTATGATGACAAAGTACGCCGAGGGTCGATGAAATGTGCAGCTCCTACGTCACTCTCAGTGGGACGGTTCGCCGATGAATATTCATTAGGTCGTGGTCGTGTGTGTACTGAGTGTGCATATACCATAGAGAGTTGTCAAATGGTGTGTGTGTATAAAACCACGTAGGAGGTTATTTACAGTAACAGAGAATGAGTAGTAGGTCCTATAGTGTAGAAAATAAAAGTGTATAATGAGGTTTTACAAAAGATAAAAAAATACAAATATATGGAGAGGACAAAGTGAGATGAGTTGAGGCAAGTGTACAGTGAGGTTTATCAAAGAATGTATATAATGATAAAATATATGTAGAGGACAATTTAAGATGAGCTGAGGCAAGTGTACAGTGAGGTTTTAAAAACAATCGATATTATAGTCTATATAGAGGAATAATACAAATATATGGAGAGGACAATGTAAGATTAGCTGAGGCAAGCGTAATAAATTGAAATTGAAATTGAAAAGGTTTTATTAAAATTATTGCACTTTGCAGCCAAAAGGCTGAATTGCGTACAATTTACAGGTATATATACATAGAGTGTACAGATTTGAAAACATCAAACTAGAAATGGTGACGAAAATATAATGCAACTTAATATATTATGTATACTAAAAGGAAAAGATGAAGTAAAAAAAAAATACAAACACTGAAAGTACGTGGTGGTGGTGGAAGGATGCTTATTGATAAACATCTTTAATTCAAACAATAAGAAACTTAGTTTTAAGCAGGAACAAAAACGAAAGACAGGAGAGTGTCTGGGGACGAGCGAGCAGTCAAGTCCAATGCACAGCTCCAGCCAAGGATTGCTAATCCCACACCATTCAACCTGAGCAACGGAATTGGTTATTCAAGTCCATCGCTCGGGTGGAACTTTGTAGGGTCAGCTAACTTCACCGGAGCTATGCATTAATAGGGCCGACAAACAATCACTTTCAAAACAAAACACACTCACCTTCATACCACGCTCCTCATTCGTCCAACGACCATAAAGACACTAAGTCAAACAACTGGACTCACCCACCCAGCAGTCACCCCTGGCACATTGCACTCATTAAGCATACGGGTTAAAAAAAAAGGGTATGCGGGGGGGGGGGGGGGGGGGGTGAGTGATCGCTCGTCCCAAGAATCCGTCCTGCTCAAACCTGAAAACATTTACTTGAAATATAAAGGATGACGTAGTTTTGTAAAATGATATAAATGTCTTCCACCACATACAGAAATATTGATAAAAATGAGTGAAATATTGGTATAAAAAACCAAACATCGTTTCCTTTTAGTTGTTACAATGTGAAATACATGCATTAAAAGCATTACAAAAACACCTGTAAACCTGTTCAATTATGTTTGAGTTTAAAAAGTTCTAAAAATTGTAAAATAGTAAAATTTTCGTCACAAACTTATGAACTAATAATAACAAATTGCTATCAGGCGCGATATATTAGCATAACACGACTTGCACAGCAGAGGTTTGTGTGTATATCAACCGGGTAACTAAATAACTAGTCAAGATCTGAACGCCGGCAGTCGTTCTTCGGCGGAACCCCACGGCCACCCGTCCCATACGGCGCGAGCACCAAACCCGCCCAATCCTCCCATCCCGGGGGGGGGGGGGGGGGCACTCAGTATATAATGCATAGTGGGTATGTGCCGCGGAGGGGACCCCCATTTTTACACTCAAATTTCCGTTCCAAGGCATAGCATTTTTGTCTCATTGAGAAAAAGAACAAAGAAAGCCGCTCCAAAGCATAGCATTTTCTTCTTATCGAGAAAAAAGAAGAAATAATTCCGCTCCAAAGATTCGCATATTTTTCGTTACGCCGTTCCGGTCGCATTGATCTGCTACAAGGACCCGGGTAAAAGGAGCTGCAATTTTGGTGAAAAGCGGCCGCAGAGCGCTGTCCGACCATCGCCTCACCGCGAGCGCACCCGGCGGAGGCCGCGCTAGCTGCATGCACGCATGCCCGTTCCATAGGGATGCATACGCACTCATCACACGCTGGCGATCCGTTCCAAGGACCCCCGTTTTCACAAACATTTGTAGTTCCGAAGCCTGTTCCGAGGACCCTCCTTTTTACAATTAGCCCGCTCCAAGGCCCCCGTTTTTTGTCTCGCCCGCGGCACACCCCTACCACTTTTTTGGTCGAGTGCCCCCCCGGGCCTCCCACCCCTCGCTCTCTGTCACAAGAGCGAAAAGTAGGAGGGCGAGGCTCCTGTGCACGTACCACGGGGGACCGGTGACCATGGGTCTCCCCAATGCCCAGCAACCAACAATCAGATCCTGACTAAGGAACAATACAAGCTTATTTCAAATTACCGTTTAGTAAATTTATAAAGTAAGATAATGGACTGTTTAGAAAACATTTGGTTTTCACAATGAAACTGACGATATTTAGGTCTTCTCCTCAATGAGTAATCAACATCGTTGTTGAGAGGTAGCAAATGGTTACAAAGTGGACTGTTGGCAAGGGATACAGCAAAGTTCATACATAATTGTTTTCGTCTTTCAGATAAAGATTGTAAAGAACACACTTCTAAAGCATCGGTATAATTAGTGTATTCTTCACCTCGCATAATTCTGCATGCTCTTGACTGAATACGTTCTAATCAGGAAATTTGGTTTTGTGTTAGGTTTCCGTTAAAAACTGGTACTCCAAAATCCAAAATTGGCCTAATGTAACCCTTATATACAGTCATTAAATCGCAAAGTGGTAATTTATACGTTTTGAGACAACGAAGCATAGAGTTTTTTATTACTACGACGTAATAGGTCTGAAATATGACTATCCCATTTTAAGTTCGACTGAACAATTATACCTAATATTTTAGCTTCTTGCACTGTTCTCAAGCATTCATTTCCAATGAAAATACGACTTTGATCAACAATATTTTTAGAAAAAGTTATATGCATGCACTGATATTTAGATGGATTAAGTGTCATGTTATTGCCAACAGACCATTGGTTAAATTCAGTAAGCGTATTTGGAAGTTTGGATGGTTGTAATTGTACGCGACTTTCAACAAGTGTGAGATCATCAACATATTTAAAATATGGAACTTGAGATTTTATACATGCATCATTAATTATTATTAGAAAGAGAATAGGCCCAAGTTTTGTACCTTGAGCTACACCTGCATGTGACACTGACCAATCTGAAAACTGACCAAGGTACTTGACTCGTTGTCGTCGATTTTCGAGGAAGTCCAAAATCCAAGAAATAAGACACGGTCTAACTTCAAGGTTAAGTAATTTTTTTGCAAGGATATTGTGATTAATTCTGTCGAAAGCTTTTGAGAAGTCTGTAAAAATGAGTGTTGATATAGATTGGGATTTTTCTGCATTTTCATACAATTGGTGAAGCAATCGAACTAGGTAATGATTTGTTGATAGCCCTTGTTGGTTTCCAAATTGGTTAACATCAATGTGATCTGATATAACTACTAATAACCATTTACATATGAACGACTCTGCTATTTTTGCAAAATAGCTAGTTAATGCTATTGGTCTTAAGTTCTGCACTGTTACTGGTAAACATTTAGGAATGGGTATAATCTCAGAGCGTTTCCACTGACATGGTACAACAGACCGGTAAAAGGAATTGTTCAAGATATCAGTTAGTGGTGAACACAATTCCAAGGCGAACTCACGAATGATTATAACGGGTAAGTCATCACTTATACCAGATTTTTGTTGGTTCAAAGTTTTCAATTGTTTATATACTTCGTAAGGTTGTACAATAGGGCAGGTTTTCTGAGATGGTAAAAAAACAGGTAATTCATTTCTATTTAAACTTTGTAGATCACTTGCCACGTTCAAGAAATGAGGTTTTACAAAAGAGCAAATAATACAAATATATATGGAGCACAATGTAAGATGAGATGAGGCAAGTGTACAGTAAGGGGTTTTAAGGAATGTATAATGATAAAATTGGCCTATATGTAGAGGACAATGTAAGATGAGATGAGGCAAGTGTAAAATGAGGTTTTATAAACGATAGTATAGTCTATAGAGGAATAATACAAATATATGTAGGGGACAATGTAAGATGAGATGAGACAAGTGTGAGGATTCATAAAAGAATGAATAGTGGATACAAATATATGTAGAGGACAATGTGAAATGAGATGAGGCATGTGTACAACATTAGGTTTTAAAAATAATTAATAGTATAGAGGAAATAATACAAATATATGAAGAGGACAATGTAAGATGAGGTAGGCCAAGTGTACAATGAGGGTTTTTTTTTCAATTGTAACACAAATATATTGAAAGGCAAGTGGAGGTGAGGCAAGTGTACAGGATTTTGAAAAGGTCTGCAGTCCACCCCAACAAAAAGTTGATCTGAATAAAAAGAGAAAAATCCAACAAGCATTACACAGAAAATTTCATCAAAATCACATGTAAAATATGAAGTGATGACATATTAAAGTATATCTGTATATTATAACACAGATTTCTTCCTTACGTTCCGTAATAACCATGAAATTAATCATTAATGTGAATAGGAATAAAACATGGACATTAATTTATCACATAAAAATACACAAATATTTACTGCAAAAGAAATAACAAACGACTGGGTAAGACAGGTCATTAGGACGATTACATGAAAAAGGTCTTGGAATGTTTAAAGGGATGATCTGGATTGAAAATATGATATAAATAGATACAGAAAAATCTGACAAACAAAACACTAAATATTTGATCAAAATCGGATAAGGAATAATAAAGTTATGGCATTTTCATGATTTGTATCATTCCAGTGTAACAGTTCAAGGCATGTCTTCATGAATATTCAATGAACAAATTGATGATATTGTATCCCCACTTGTTCTTTTGTATTTTAATATATGAAATTAGGTTTATTCAAGTTATTTCTACAAAGAACTGCAACTTCATTATAAAGGAGACACATTGTTCACACATGTAGGAAGAATGAAACAATTTTGATTTCATGTAATAACATAAGAAAAGGGAAAGAGGGGATGTGACGTCATCAGCCCAACTAATGAATATTCATGATGATGTGCATATAACTATTTCCACAAAATATTGCTAATCTTTAAAATTCAATAGCTTCTTTATTTGTCATCCGATTTTGATAAAATTTTCAGCATTTTGTTCAGTGAATTGTACTCTATTTATTTAGATAAAATTATTTTCAGACCGGAGCATCCTTTTAAGGCATCATATGAAGAGGAATAATAACAATTATTTCTGAAATATATATATTTCTTGGAAAAACCTTCTACACTCGCCTCCTGGCCCTACTTTTAACATTGGCATCTTTTCATTTGGGAAAACCTTGTACACTTGCCTTGCCTCCCCTTACATTAGCCTCTTGTCATTTAAATGCATTAGTACACTTTTTCTACATTAAACAATTTCATTTTGAAAAAACCTTTTACACTTGCCTCATCTCCCCTTACATAAGCCTCTTTTCATTTATTTGAATTATAACATCTTTTTTCTTAAAGGTCAAGTCCACCCAAGCAAAATGTTGATTTGAATAAAAAGAGAATAAAAATCCAACAAGCATAACACTAAAATTTTCATCAAAATCGGATGTAAAATAAGAAAGTTATGACATTTTAAAGTTTTGCTTATTTTTCACAAAACAGTGATGTGCAAAATTGACATGCAAATGAGTTTAGGTATAGGTATCTGTTTAGGCATTTTAATGTTCAGCAATATATATCATATATATATATATTCTTGTTAGTAAGGTGTTTACTTTTATCATTAAATTGTTGAGTATATGCCTATTTACTAACAAGAATATATATATATATATGATATATATTGCTGAACATCAAACTGCCTAAACAGATACCTATTCATGAGCATAAATGTTTAATGTTTCATTTGTGAACTGATGAGCTTAATTTCTTTTCATGTGCATGCATACTGTAACTTAAGATTGGAAGAAATCATGTAACTGGTAAACACTTTACTAACATGAATATCAGTATGTAGGACTAGAGTGAAATTTAATGGTATCTTTGGAAGAGTTTTAAAAGGTGAAGAAATGAAATATCATCATTGATTTTAACATATTTTGTCAATATCATACTAATAATTAACATACACGAAAATCAAGTTAAACAATTATTTGTCTGGGAGTCAAACTCAAGGTCAAAATGAAGGTCAAAGGTCACGACCTTATAAATCGCTTCAATACATTATTTGATGCATGTTTTGGATTCCTCTCTGAATTTCCTACTAAATGGTACCAGTTTCATGAAAATTGGTCAACACGTTACGACGCAGTGGCCATTGAAAGTTGAAGGTCACGCCCATTTTTGTCAAAACAAGGAAAAAAGGGCGGGCCGTAGCGCGAGAACCGACGGACCAATTGGACTAATTTTTTTGTTATGTGCGTGGGCCATGGTGAATTTTATGTGTACCAATTTACAACAAATTCCGAGAGGGTCGGGTGCAAAATTGCACATTCATTGGGTGAATTGGCATGGAATGACCCCACTGTACACTTGCCGCATCTCATCTTACATTGTCTTCCATATTATTTGTATTATTTCCTCTTGTAAAACCTCATTGTACACTTGCCTCATCTCATCTAACATTGTCCTCTCCATTTATTTGTATTATTTCCTCTTAATACTTTTGAAAAAACCTCACTGTACACTTGCCTCATCTCATCTTCCATTGTCTTCCATTTGTATTTGTATTATTTCCTCTTTTGAAAAAAAAACCCCATCGTACACTTGCCTTATCTCATGTTACATTGTCTTCCATATTATTTGTATTATTTCCTCTTGTAAAACCTCATTGTACACTTGCCTTATCTCATCTAACATTGTCCTCTCCATATATTTGCATTATTTCCTCTTAATACTTTTGAAAAAAACCTAACTGTAAACTAATTTCCCCACCTCGTCTTACATTGTCCTCCATATATATTTGTATTATTTCCTCTTTTGTAAAACCTCATTGTTTCATTATTCATTATTTATCTAAACATCACTGTACACTTGCCTCAGCTCATCTTACATTGTCCTCTACATACATTTTATCATTATACATTCTTTGATAAGACCTCACTGTACACTAATTGCCTCACCTCGTCTTACATTGCCCTCCATATATATTTGTATTATTTCCTCTTTTGTAAAACTTTATTGTACACTTGCCTCATCTCATCTCACATTGTCCTCCATATATATTTGTATTATTTCCTCTTTTGTAAAACCTCATTGTTTCATTATTCATTATTTATCTAAACATCACTGTACACTTGCCTCAGCTCATCTTACATTGTCCTCTACATACATTTTATCATTATACATTATTTGATAAGACCTCACTGTACACTATAGCCTCATCTCATCTTGCATTGTCCTCCATATATATTTTATCATTTCATCTTTTATAAAACCCCATCGTACACTTGCCTTATCTCATGTTACATTGTCTTCTCCATATATTTGTATTATTTCCTCTTAATACTTTTGAAAAAAACCTCACTGTAAACTAATTGCCCCACCTCGTCTTACATTGTCCTCCATATATATTTGTATTATTTCCTCTTTTGTAAAACCTCATTGTTTCATTATTCATTATTTATCTAAACATCACTGTACACTTGCCTCAGCTCATCTTACATTGTCCTCTACATACATTTTATCATTATACATTCTTTGATAAGACCTCACTGTACACTAATTGCCTCACCTCGTCTTAAATTGCCCTCCATATATATTTGTATTATTTCCTCTTTTGTAAAACTTTATTGTACACTTGCCTCATCTCATCTCACATTGTCCTCCATATATATTTGTATTATTTTCTCTTTTGTAAAACCTCATTGTACACTTGCCTCATCCCATCCTACATTGTCCTCTACATATATTTTATCATACATTCTTTGTTTAAACCTGACTGTACACTTGCCTCATCTCATTTTACATTGTCCTCTCCATATATTTGTATTATTTCCTCTACTATTAATACTTTTGAAAAAAAACCCTCGGTGTACACTAATTGCCTCAGCTCATCTTACACTGTCCCCTACATATACAGTGCGTTTCAGAAAAAAGGGTAATCCAAATCTAAAAGGCTGATATTTGAATCATATTTAATTTTGTGACATTATTTAGCATGAATATGAAAAAGAAACTCATCAGCTTTTCATTGATACCCTATTTGTGGAATTTGCGTCACGCAAGACCGAATTAATTGATGTTGAAGACAAAAGGTACAGAGACCACTTTTTCCAAGTTTTTGAAAACTAAATTAAAAGGCAGAGGCTGGTGTTAATACTTTCATCGATGCCTGAGCTAGCAAAAATCTTTTGATTGGACCTTTTTCTTCCAAAGGAGTGTAAATAGGTGAATGTAGTTGCACACCATTAACAAGGAGATCGTACCACAGTTGGACCAACATTTGAGAGACAGTTGTGAGGAGTGTACTGGCATCTTTGGTGGATTCAGGACGGCGCCCCTACCCATCGTTCCAACATCATTCGTGATATACACAGATAACTCTTTGGAGATTGAGTTGTTGCCCTCAACCATGGCATTGAACGGCCATCAAGATCGCCTGACCTCACGCCCTGTGATTATTTCTGTTGCAGACACTTAAAAATAAGGTGTTTGCAACTCCTCACCAAGATCTTGATGACTTGCAGGGCCGAATTCGATATAAGGTGGATGCTTTGCACAATGATCCGGCCGGCATTGCCATTGGTGAGACGAGCTGTCCAAGATGTCCTTCCACGCTTCCGGCTTTGTTTTCAAAGGAGAGGAGGACATGTTGAAGGTGTGGGTGAACAAGACCAGGTCCAGGAAAAGACATTAACCTTTCACTCATCATTTCATAGAAATGCCCCAAGTAACACTTCGGTCCAAAAATTACTTTGGAAAACATATTATTCTAACAAGTGCACATTTTACCCACTTTACCAAAACTTGGAAAAGCTGTTCTCTGCACCTGTTGTCTTCAACATCGATTGATTTGGTCATGCGTGGCACAAATGGTACAAATAGGGTATCAATGGAAAGCTGATGAGTTTCGCATTTATACCCATGCAGAATAATTTCACAAAATTAAATATGATCAAAATATCAGCCCTCTAGATTTGGATTACCTTTTATGGGAAACGCATTGTACATTTGTATCATATTCATTTTATTTAAACCTCACTGTACACTTAATCGTCTCAGCTCATCTTCTATTGTCCTCTCCATATATTTGTATTATTCCTCTATAGACTTTACTATTGATTGTTTTTAAAACCTCACTGTACACTTGCCTCAGCTCATCTTACATTGTCCTCTACATATATTTTATCATTATACATTCTTTGTTAAAACCTCACTGTACACTATAGCCTCATCTCATCTTACATTGTCCTCTAAATATATATTTGTATTATTTCCTCTTTTGTAAACCTCATTGTACACTTTTATTTTCTACACTATACTACTCATTCTCTGTTAAAGGGGAATCCAACCCAAATAAAACTTGTTTTTAGACAAGTTGATAGGTGAAAGTTTTAACATTATCAGACAAACAATCAGAAAGTTATAAATTTATAAAAAATGTAAACATTGATAATCACTATACCTATGGAGACTTCAAATTGGTCACATATGTGATGTCATAGTGATGTAAGGCAAGGACTACTCTCCCATGTACTCCAATACATTAAATTGCTAAAATGTCATTTTCTTCAAAAGTTTTACTTCAAATTATATTTTTCTTTCATGAGGACATGAAACAATATACTACTTGAGTTATATTTAGATTACTTCCCCAGGGGAATGGGTACTTAGGAGAAAGCCACAAATCCCTGATAATTATTGGACATGGCCTATGGGAAAGTTGTCCTTGCACCTTGTCATAATTTACTTACACAGTTACCAATTTGAAATCTCCATAATTTTAGGGATCTCAATTTTAAAGCAGCCATATCTTTCTTATTGATTGTCCGATTTCTTTCAAACTTTCACCATTCTGTTTTATTTATTTTTCTCTTTTCCATCACAACATTTTATGACCAAGGCTGGATTCCCCTTTAACTAACCTCCTACGTGGTTTTATACACACACACACACACACACACCCCATTTGACAACTCTCTATGGTATATGCACACTCAGTATTGTACACACACGACCACGACCTAATGAATATTCATCGGCGAACCGTCCCACTGAGAGTGACGTAGAGCTGCACATTTCATCGCCCCTCGGCGTACTTTGTCATCATAAGTGCCTACCGAGAAGTTCCCGTGGGTCTCACGCGCGTAAAACATTCCCCATAGACTTTTGTTTGAAAATGGCACTTAAGAAAAATTCATAAAAAATAAATGTGAAATTAGAGGGTCGAATGTTTACTACCTTTGGATAGGATATATATCTGACATTCCATATCTGACCAGAGAAGGGTATCGTAGCCAGCTCATTTTAAAAATAAATCGCAATTTATGAAGATAACTATGATGGGATCAAATTCATCAACTGAAACAGTAAAATAGCCCCAATTCATCCGCCAGTCAAAAAATAGTTCCAGATCATTGATATATCTTCCCAATTTGGGCAAAGGAAGTTCAGTAGTTACCATTTCTAGAATCAGTGTTAGATTTTGAATCATATTCATACACTTTTGTCAATCAGCAATATCAAATTTAAAAAATTCGAATGGGTTGGGTCGAACGAATATCTTTAGCCCTCCTGATGTAATTAGGCTCATGGCACCTATATTATATGACCTATGAATTTTATTTTTTTTAATAGCTACTTTGCTATTCTTTTATATCTGAACACTCACACTATCACAAAGAAATGCATTGAAAATGCCTATTTTCTATGCAATGACACATTTTAATGAGTTACTCATATATGTTATATTCACTATATGGATGTCTACATATCCTACCTGCATATAGCCCAGCAGTGAATGCAGTGACAATATATAAAGGCCCCTATTCTCCTGGTAATATAAAGGTGTATGTAAATTTTGTGTAGATATCAGGATACCAGAACTGCCCCAAACATAATTACCAGATATACATGAGATTGAATGAGGAAACAATAAAAGAATGAGAACATATTACTTTAGTACATTTGCATTTGACCTATTATATCAAAATCTTCCTAGGGCTATTGCCTATCAGATGTAAGAAGGAAGAGATACATAAATAGATAGAAAGAGAGAGAGAAAGAGATAGAGAGAGAAAGAAAGAAAGATAATTTTATAGATGACATGGTTAGACTAAGATTGGAGCACACAGCCACCCCCTCCCTCCTTAGTTGAGCACTATTAGATGCCTTACCTTACTCTGTGCCTTTTTCTAAATACCTTCTTGAAGGTACCACTCTAGTTCTCTTCAGTAAAGTTCACAAAGTTCTATTTCCTCTCTACCCCATTCCAAAGAACAATTTTAACATGAGCAATTTGTAAGGGTCTTTCTAACATTAAGTAGGTGCATGATCATACACTAGCACAAACCAATGATGAATCAAAACATAAAGAGGCCTAGACTCTCATTGACCAGTCTATATGCATTCCTAGGCTTACATACACATACCTACTAACTTTACCTGATATATAGCCTTGCTAAGCCATTAAATCCATTTTTGCACCACTTGATGACTAAACAAATTGATATCAGTTAGAAATTGTTTGCTACTGAGGAGTTTGGGCAGGTATTCCATCCACCATAGGGAACTCGCCTGTATTACCTATAGGTCTCACGCGCGTAAAACATTCCCCATAGACTTGTGTGTTAAAATGGCACTTAAGAAAAATTCATAAAAAATAAATGTGAAATTAGAGGGTCGAATGTTTACTACCTTTGGATAGGATATATATCTGACATTCCATATCTGACCAGAGAAGGGTATCGTAGCCAGCTCATTTTAAAAATAAATCGCAATTAATGAAGATAACTATGATGGGATCAAATTCATCAACTGAAACAGTAAAATAGCCCCAATTCATCCGCCAGTCAAAAAATAGTTCCAGATCATTGATATATCTTCCCAATTTGGGCAAAGGAAGTTCAGTAGTTACCATTTCTAGAATCAGTGTTAGATTTTGAATCATATTCATACACTTTTGTCAATCAGCAAAATCAAATTTAAAAAATTCGAATGGGTTGGGTCGAACGAATATCTTTAGCCCTCCTGATGTAATTAGTTAGGCTCATGGCACCCGTGAGGTTTGGGACTTCACCACAGTGGGCGCCCTTGTTGGTAAAAAGCGTCCTTCATTTTAAGCTATTAATTTCCCTTTGAATTACACATTGTTACATTTTTTTAGTAGTGATGCAGTATCGACTGAGTAAGTTAAAAATGAATTTAAGCAAGAAATTCTTCATCTGTAGATACTGCGTTTTTCCATGGGGAAACTGAGCATTGACTTCAAATCTACATTTACACCAATATCTAAAAAACAACAAGAACAGCATAAACTAGAACTACAATCGTATCAGAACGATGTGCATGCATTGACGCATGTCTACCAAATCGGAATGAATTTGGATGAGGAACGGAGGCAGGGGAGGACTAACAAAAATTACATGTTAATCAAATTGGATTTTGGCAGATTTTGCCTTCCATAGGAAGTTACATTCTCGAGTCAAACAGATTTTGTCCATTTTTAGACCATATGGCCGCTCAACAGAGAGAGAGAGAAAGACACACAGAGAGTGATAGGAATAAGCATACAAATTTCCCTGACAATTCATTAACGTAACTCAGTGTAAACATATCAGAACGATGTGAATTCATAATACGTTAAGTTCGTTTTTGCGTGAAACCGATGCCATAGACATTGTGTACAATTCTGTTGTTGATAATGTGTGCATTGTGAGTAGTATACCATGTGTTCAGATTGGCTTATCTTGAAATTTTCTGTTGTAACCTATGTCGTATTTGGTATCACTGGAAAAAACATTCCAATGCGGTGACATTGATACCACTTTTATTTGTGCGCAAGCAATAGACCGGAAGTAAATACCATATAAAGAAAGACATTAAAAATGAAAGTTTTGCACAATAATTTTAAGCTGACGTCAGCTCTGTCAGTTTCTGTTGCAAAAGGTTGACGAATGGTTGAAATATATATCAATACTCATATCTGCCAAGTTAGAAAGAATAAGCTTCAATTATAAGGAAATAAGAGTAAGTTGAAGTTGTGCTGGCATTATTGCGCATTTTGCTGATTTTCGTGAAAATTTTTCAGATATTTCGTCAGTGGTAAGGTATATATTTTTCTAAATGGCATGAAAGGGCATATCTTGAAAACCCTAAATTAAAAAAGGGTACGGGTTTGGCCATGCATGACGCAATGAGGAGCATTCAAAGGTAAGCGTTTTTGAAACTTTAGAGAGCGCTATTTCAATAACGAAAGGTCAGTGATGCGTGAAAACTAACTAGTTTGTATATGGTACCGTAATCAATTCCTGGAAATATGAGCTCAAAATGACTAAAAACAAGAAAGTTATGGCCATTTTACGATTTTTTTTACTTTACATTTCAATAAATATGAAGTTTTTGAAGGAAGACTATTTCGGATTTGAATTTAGGGCATGAAGATGGCATTTTGAAGGTCAGGTTATCCGTCGCAGATGATGGAGCAACTCTTTGACTATCTATAGCAATTTGTTAGAAGTCTGTAGCATGCAGGATAACGAGATATGAAAGAATAAAGAATGGTATGCAAATGGACAAAATGGCGCCTGCACGGTCATGCATGAGTGATTTTGGAAAAAGAAATAGGTGCACAACTAGGGGTGCTGGGGACTATGCCTGCCAAATTTGGATGAGGAAGGTGGCCTGAGCAGAGTTAACAAACTCTATGTGTTAAGTGAATGGGGCTTTTGGCGGAAGACGAAGAAGAAGAAGAAGATTGCGGAATAGGAATACGGAACAACAACAATGCATTGTCGCCATTGCTGGCGTCAATGCAATTATGTTTGGATTTTTGCCTAAGATAGGCACATATATAATTTACAATTTGATGATAAAGGAATACTTGAGAAATTAAATAGTGTCGGGCCACTTTGAAAGATTCAAAAAGCATGCTTATTGTCTCAACTTGTGCAAAATGTACATACTGCTTTTTTTCCACTGATGGAAATCAGGGGATGAGGTCATGCAGCCTTACTTCATTCCAACGTCCCTAACTTTTTTGTTTTGGTCCTATTCAGAATCATCCACAACTGCAGCTTTCAAACTTTAATCAAGGATGGGGGAACTAACGAGAGCTTACATCTACCGCTTGGCTATACTTTTCTTCTGCTTCATCGGTGCAGCCTTGAACTTCGCCTCGATGTTCGCAATGCTGTGTATCACAGAATTAAGAAAAGGGCGTCATGTCTTCATTTTCAACTTGGCTCTTGCCGATTGTGTTTCGGCCATCGCGATGTTCATCGCCAACATTGTCGACTTTCCAGAGGTGAAATATAGACTTATTACATTATTGTGGTGTTATCAGATGTTGGAATGCGTTCATGGGGGTGATTGTAGTCAAGGCAATTCAATACCACTGATGTTTAGTGACAGAACGCATCGATGACGTTTTATTTTATATAAAGATGTTTGTGTCCTCGGTTTCATAAGTTATAATTGTCGGGGTGTGTGTGTGTATTGTATTGTATTGTATTGTATTGTATTGTATTTATTTAATCACGATAAAACTTACATTCAGTCATAACAGACTGCTTTTCAGCAAGTCCGTGAACATTAAAAACATGTAAAAGTGAGACAATACGAAAATATTCAAAAATATTACAGTAACACATAAAATAGAGTGCGCGGTTAAATGAATATACATGTATTTGTGAGGCGTGCTTAAAGTTGTACATCAATGGAAGTAAAACAAAAATGGAGAAGCAAAATTAAGGTAATATAGCTTGATTATTTTTCGGAAATAAAAAGTGATAATGGCCTAAAAAGTTTCGTAAAGTGTTGGAGCCTATATCCGATTTTACTGTTGGGATGAAACATGAAATATTTAGTAATGGTGATAATGATACCGACATGTGAGTTTAAAGGCGCGAAATCCACTCTGTAGACATGGTAGAGGGCTGAAGTGCATAGAGAGTTATGAAATAAATACAAAGGTTCTGAGAAGATTTTGTTTTAAAAGACAAAACGGAGATATCAGTATTGATCTCATGAAAAGGGTATTCCACAAAGTGGGACATGAGTCAGGAAAAATACTTCCCTCTGGTTTGTGAAACTTTAGAATTAGGTATTAAAGAGTCTCTGTGATGAAAGTAAAGACTTTTGTGTAATAATTTATATTTTCATCAAGATTTTGATCCTTTAGAAGAGTATCACAACCTGAAAAAATACACGATCTTTGCCAGTGCAGCGAAATCAAAATAAGAGTAGCACCACCTGATGAAAGCGTTGGTGGGCAAGCAAATTGGGACTTTCGCAAATCTCACGGACGCTTATATTAGGGTCCCCTAACACAAAAGTTAACGCTTGATCATACACTTGATTTTTAAGATTGATTGTACATTATAGTCAAAAGAATCACACGTAGAAAACTGCTCTACAATCGATGCTAAGCTTTGTGTTACAGGGGGGTTACAGGCCCTACAGATCTGCTTTTCGTGTGCAAAATTCTTTCCCGCGACACCCGCACCATACACGCATGTACATTACGACTGATGGCTGGAGATATTCGACATGCAGGACCTACAATAGATTATGACATGGATAAGAAAGTGGTTTTTCAAACAAATCGAGTACATATTAAGTAAGGAAAAGGTTACTGAATTAAGGCTTAGATATAGATCATTACAGTCCATCGAATCGATATTGCATTTAATGTGGATTATTGGTGGATCTCTGGCAATTGATTCCATGGGTCAAATCACCTCTCCAGCCGAAACCATTTCGCATGCGTTGATTATGTACACAGCATGTATACGTCTGAACACGAACCAGCCGAATTTGCGGGTTTTTTTCTTTTGTTTACTCCTACACAAACGATATGCCTCTAGCACACAATGTAATGGGCATTATGCTTTACTTTCCCCAGAAATGGGGATCAGATTCGAATTCCCGGGGGGACCACTTCCATTGATGAGTGGATACCAGGCACGACCATGCGGTTTCGAAAAGCACCCTAAACAAGGGAAACAAGGCTTTTCCAGATTATGAAAACGCATCTCTTAACAAGTATTTAGCTTGTGAAACCCTACAAGTATTGAAAACATATCCTCCTTTTCAGTATTTTAAACATCGTTTTTGACACCCTTATAACGTTACATAGGCCTATATATACGTAACGTACTTGCCCACTCTTTTCCTTTTTACGCGTGGTCGCGACTGGTATCCACTCTTCAATGGAAGTGGGCCCCCCGGGCGGCCTCTCGAGCTCTGAGAGGAACCAAATGTGGCTTTGGAAAGTCGTCCTAAATCGGATATATCGCTGTTACCATAGTAGCAACCAGAATTTTGCACACGAAACGCAGATTGAATGTTTCCGTTCCAGATGCGAAACGATCAAAATCTCATGTCACACAATTTGCATTGCAGATCAGAGTTTTACGACCATGACGACGGGCCCAAAAGTCTCTTCCAAAATCAACTACCGTCGCAAATAAGCGTTCGCGTTCTCCAACGAAAGGTCGGGAATGGCAAGTGAGTCCGACGGTATACACACCCAGAATGTGTTGAAATGTGTGAAATATGATATAATTTTCTGAATATTATGTCAAATCTATTACAAACTTGGATTTTGTAATAAAAAAATGTCAGTTTTTGCCCGCTCGCAGCTTTAATTGATTTCACAAGATACGCCATATCGAACCCCTCAATTTTATTTTGGCTCGTTACGCCACTGATTTGGTCGAATGACCTTTCATTTTTTTCATTATGATGGGCAGATTTTAAAGCAAGATATTACGTAAGCATGCCTTACATAGCAGGATGAAGAAATTGAATAGACCGGGTGTTTAGATTAGCACACCAAGCAATAAACACTCTGTGAAGGTATTTGTTGCATTTCTAGTCTTTGAATGAATTTAGCATGTTATGACAATGTAGCTGGCCAACTGTACAATACCAGTGGCTAGTGGACGTTTTTCTGTGGAAATAATGAAAACACAATTCAAAAGAATTATGAATAATCAAATTATGCATGGTAAATTTACCGGATGCAAGGCTAGCCATGCATCGGTAATTACTTATGCACGGATGTAAAAAATAATTTTTCGCCCAAAAAAAAATCTACCAATCTATAAAACGTATAAATGTAATATATTGCTTTGAAATCTGCCTATCATAATGAAAGAACTGAAAGGTCGTTTACCATAATGAGGTAACGCCGAACTGGACTACTAGAGCATCTGGTTTGTCTTTCATTCAGAAGATGTAGTATATATTTTTTTACTGACACGCCGGGCTGACATGACACAGTAGACTATGGGTATACGCTCTAAATATCCTACAAAAAAATCTCTATAGGGCAAATATTTACTATTGATATCATTTAAATCATTCATTTCCCATTTTCTATTTTTTTCAATGCAGGTTCCATTTAAGAAAGAAAACCTCTCCGCGTGGTTGGAATGTCTGTTCACTTTCAGTTTGGTCATATCATTACTAAGTACACTTGCCATTGCTCTTGAACGCCTCATGATCTTTCGCGTTGACAACTACTCTCGTCAAACCTATACAGCAAGACACTCCATTGCTATCTGCGTGATCGGTTGGATTGTATTCGCGTTGTTATTTTTTCTCCTTCAAGCATTCCACGAGATCGCGTCACTCACGCTCCTTTATTGCGTATCTCCTAGTGTCATATTGGGGTGCATAATCCTCACGGCTCTATCCTACACCCTCATCTACAAGCAAATCGTCAATATCTCTAACAACGTCAGACCCGAAGACGCAGCCCTTGTACGCCGCGCAAAAAGCAGCAAGTACGTCATCGTGACCTTCGCTCTGGTTGTCGCAAGCACGACAGCTTGTTGGGTCATCATGTGCAGCGTGCTGTTGGTGGAGTATATCGCAAACTTACATGGCGCCGTCGATCCGGACACTGTGGATTCTGTTTGGTTCGGTGTCATAGGCGATTTAGGCAATGTGTTGGTGTGTATCAATATAATTCTCAACCCAACCATTATCTGGTTGCGTCTACCTGTGTTCAGAAGACAACTTCCCGCTTGCTGTAATAGACTCGGGTGTCGAAATACGGATGAATCCCAGGACTCAGCTGCCCTCGTATCATCAGAATCTCCGACCGCCGTCATGCAGCCCTCGATCTCGTTCATGAGCACTGTCATGCCGGATATGACATCAGCTCCTGAAGAAGATCAGATAGCGTGAAATATCGTTCGAAACCTATTTCAGAGAAAATCGACTTCTATAAAGTTTACGGTAATTTGGACATTTTCCTCCCAAGCCATAAAAGATATTTATTGCTAGAAAAATACATGGCAGGAAAGGCCAAGACAAGTTCTAACATTGATAATTTATTTTTTACACAAACAACTAGATTACGAGAATATATCGTAAATGAGTCCCATTCGGTTTGAGCGGTTTAGATTTTACAAAAATCCCACAGGGAAACAACACGATGTCCAGCGATTTCAATGCGCGCGATCTGTCAAAACGTCGTATCGCATTTTCACGTGCAAAGCTTTATTACTTAATGCGGATATTAAAATTTTATCCAAAGTCTTTGCTACTAGATTATGCAAAGCTTTATCTATACACAACAAAAAAAGTAAGTCCCCCCTAAATCAAATTGCTGTAACTTTTGAACGGAATTATTTTGAGATATGATATTTCGTAGGTGGTTTTCTACACTCGTTAAGCAACCTCTGGGGAAAAATGAGATTGATCGGGTGAGTCATGCATGAGTAATTAAAGATTGAATTAAAAATGACCATTTTTGAAAGTCACAAGAGTCGTTTTTCAGATTGTGCAAATACAAAGCTGGGCAAAAGTTGCTTTTAGGTGAATTTTATGGTGTTAATGCTGTTTTACTATCCATCATTTAGCCACTCCATACACAATTTTGATATCGTATGTTCATGGTTGAGTGAGCACAATAATGCAGGGGCCGCGGGGGGGGGGGGGGCTCAGCCCCCCCCTTTTTCCAAAAGCATGTACAAAAATGTAAAAATGACCATACGATTGTGATTTTTTGCATGGTCAGCCCCCCCCCCCCCACTTTGAAAACCGTTCCGCGGCCCCTGTATAGTGACGTATCATCAAAGGGGTTTATGGTAGTATCCTCTACAACTTGTTAGATCATGTTAAAATTTGAAAATGTTGGTGGCTCCCCCGATTATAGGCCCCTCCCCCATTTTAAAATTCTGGATCCACCACTGATTTGTCCATAAATTAAACTGATCATGAGAATTTGTAAGAAAAAATACATTTATGCAGTATAAAGAGTATTCATTCCTAAGTTTTCGAATGTGCTCGCTCAACCATGAAAATTTTAAAACTTCGGAAAGTGTGTGGTGATAGAAATGATGGATGATAAAAACAACAGCAATTAAAGTCACATTTGAAACCGAATTTGCCCCCAATATTCACTTTATTACCATTTAAAATGGGTCTGTGACATTGAAAATACCCAATTTCCCACTTTGATGTGTGCTCACTCATCCATAAATAAAAAAATCGATTTCATTTTTGCACAGAATTCTGCCCATAGGTTGATAAACATTACTGCCAAATGACATTGCTAAAGACAGCCTTGAAAAAAAGTTCCACCACATTGAATAGGGGGTTACTTATTCTTAAACATATGCACCCATAATGTACACAAGTCTATGAGAGAGGAAGTCAACATTTTAACAAATATGAAATGAGGGTTTGTTTCATGGACGGTTTTTGTTACTTCTGCCAACAGTTATTTCACGAAACTTCACACATTGCTTCAGTGTAACACTATCCAAAATGTGCGCACACCAAAATAACCATTTGATACGGCACAGAGTGGGGCCAGGGCCTTGAACTTTCTTCTCATTTGCATAATTTTCGAATATTGTGTGCTCACTGATGCATTAAACATCGGGATTTTCATAAAAATCAAATCAAATGAACCATGCAAGGAGGTTTGTGACAGATATCCATAGTTACAAATTGCATTTTTTCCAATAACGTAAAAAAGAGCTAATCACATTCCACATGTTCATTCAAGCGTGAATGTTTAATTAAACGCCTTTGAATCATTGAAGCATGTTAATTGGTCATGAACATAACGAAAAAGTTGAGAAAAGATCATTTTCAGTTACCAAAATGAAACAATACTTGCCTATGATATTTGAAAATCGTATCTTTTGTTTTCAATAAATGTTCATTGAACCGTGAAACAATGAATATTGTTAAATATACTCTTCCCAAAAATAACTGTCATCATATTCTATCATTTTTATTGATAGAAATGTGTACAAAATCCAATTATAGCAAATTTTGACTTGTGTTCATTCAACCGTGAAATTTTGCCAGAAAAGTTGTATTGTCTTTTAGAAAGTACCTTTTACAAGCCTTCTGACTATTTTTCATGATGAGAATGTGGAATTAGTTCCAATAAAAATGGAATCAAAGTCATGATATTTGGCTTGTGACTTTTGAAAAGTGACATTTTTGCCTTCTGACCGTGCTCACTGAAGCGTGACGTAAAATACGTCCATAACATTTACTCAGAGGGTAGCCTATAAAATTACCTACACGCTCATGTAAAAATATATTAAAAACTCGCATTGGTTCGGAAATTATTGATGTTTGTTTAAGGGGGGACTTTTTTTGTTGTGTATAGATTGATTCCAGACAGGCCTTATGAAAGACAGATTACATCGAGTCGAACTATTATAGATACTATGTTGTACACAAAAGAAAAAAGATATCCTAGTTCTGCTTTTATTTTAGATTATCAAAAAGCCTTCCACTCTTTAGAATGGAATTTCATTTTTTTCTACACTTGGTAAATTTGGGTTTAGCCAGATTTTTATAAAGTACATTCGGTCTTTTTTATACAAATAACTGTAGTTGCATATGTATAGTAATGACCATTCATCAGGATATTTTTATTTCAAGAGAGGTGTTAGACAGGGAGACCCTCTGTCCCCGTATTTATTCATACTTTGTATTGAATATTTTGTTTGTGAGATAAGGCAAAGGATGACTAAAGGTATACTTATAAATGATATGATTAAACTGGCCCAATATGCCGATGAAACGACAATGATTTTAGCTGACAAAGTCTGCAAGGATTGCTTTCTTAGTTATTGATAAATTATCCTCTTTTTGTGGTTTGAAAATAAACAAATTTAAGTGTAGAACTATGTGTTTAGGCTTGTGTAGAGAGTCTCATGATAATAATTTTGATATCGAGTGGCCCGATAACCCAATCAAGGGTCTTGGATTTTTTCTCTTATGATATTTAGTTAGCTTTAAAGCTTCACTTTGATGTATCAAGGAGTTTAAGGTAATGCCATATATCTGGCAAATCGTAATCTTACAATGATAGGAAAGATACAAATTTAGATTTTTTTTGTTGCAAAATTCATATTTTGCGCCTCAGTTTTGTCTGTCCCTGAACATGTGGTGAAAGAAGTCGATAAAATCATACACACCTTTTTAATTAAGGAATGGAAAAAAGAACTATATAAAGAAGTTTACACTGATTGTTCCTTATTCTAAACGGGGACTGAATATGATTGTTATTCGTTCAATGTTTAAAGCACTTATAATAAAATAGTAAGATTTTTTGATGGAGGACATTCTTCATGAAAAATATTTTTTTATCATTTTACAAGAAAATATGTGGAAAATGTTTACTCTATTTCAATTTTGATAAAAAAGATTGTTTAAAACTAAGATTTGTGCCCTCTTTCTGTAAAGAGGTTTTATATGCTTATTTTGAGATCTGGGTCACCATGATGCATTTTTATCATGAAAGCTTTATTTGGAATAATAGGCAAATAAAAATAGCTGGTGTGAGTTGTTTTGTCAGGGAATTGCTAGATATTGGAATTTTGGTTTGCTCAAGTTTTTTTTTTGATGAAAATGATCAACTAAATCCTTTTTTAAAAGTGGCAACATATTAACTTTAAAAACTTTTTATTTGTTTCTGGTATTCCACAGAGAGTTAAAGTTCACTGTGTCGAGAGGCGACATTTGTTAAAAAAAGTTACACATTTTTATATTTTATGGTAATGAAAAGAATGTATCGAATTTGTCAACCAAGATCATAAATATGACATTAAATGAAAATAAATATCAAACCCCTACTTGTCAAATATATTGAAGATCAAGGTATGATATAAATGAAGATGATTTCAATTTTATTTATGAATAGCCTTTTAAAGTTATTCCAGGCACAAGAACACGAATATTCCAATATAAAATAATTACAAGATGTCTACTAGTAAATGCAAAGTTAAAGAAAATGAAAGTCATAGACAATGAGTTCTTTTTGTAAACAATTGAACACCTGTTTGTAGAATGCTTGCATACCGGCGATTTTTGAACGATTTTTTTAAGATAGTGGCATACTTATTTTAAGAAAGAAATTATCCAAGTAAAGGATGAAGAGATTTTATTTGGAATTAAAAACAAGCAACATGTCTTATTGAATCATTGTATTATTGTAGCAAAGAAATGTTGATATCTATTTAGACATATTAATTTCCTGCCATGTTTCAAGACTTGTTTATCTGTAAATTAAAACAAGTATACCAAACAGAAAAAATGTATTGCTTATAGGGACACCACTATATATGCAAAGATTTGTTTAAAAATTTGGGGTAATTTAAACAAACCAATCTGTATTGCTTTTTTAAGTTTCTTTTTCTTTTTTTTTTCTTTTGTGGGTCTTTATATATATTTTTTTATAAATGTAACTTATCCATACTGTACACTCTTATTCTATATTGATAATATACTTGATTATATGTTACTCTGACAACTCTGTATATATGTATGAGATGGTTATACTAAATAAAAATGCATTGCAAAAACTCCGGTGTTGATTTAACACCAGCCCGGAATCTATATATGTCCACACCAGAGAAGTGTTAAACAACACCAGATTGGTTTTGGTCTAACACCAGATATGTGTTTATACAACACCAATTAGTATTAAAACAGCATCGGTTTGATTCCAAACTGGTGTTACTTCAATACTTCACTGGTGTGGATAGATATAGATTCTGGGCTGGTGTTCAATCAACACCGGAGTTTTTGCAGTGTGTTTAAAATTATTATTCATACATTGTACGCGCTATGGTACTTTCTGTTTTAAGCGCCACTAAATATCCATTATTATTATTGTTTAAAAAATCAAAGTCTATGAAAGGTCTATTTTATTATTTGGTTTAGAGAATTCTGTTGGTTATTAATAGTGGATGCATTTTACAGGTTTAAATATAACTTTCAAAGATACTGTTAGTTTGCTTTGTTATGTTTTTGTTTGTGTGAAGCTACAACCGGTTTCGTTGCCCCTGCAGAAATGAAAGGGCGCTTATAACAATTGCCTTATATTGAAAGACTGGAAATATTGAACAAACTAGAAAAAAAAGAAGAAAAGAGGTATTTATCAGAAATGGGGCACTTGCTTAGTGATGAAAAGGGGCACACTGCAGAGGGATAATTTTAATGTGAAAAAAAGTGAGCAAAAGGGGACAATGAAACATTTCAAACGTAATTTTTCAGTTAAGAAACTTGCAGTATAGTAGAGAACAGAACGCTAATTAAGGAAAACGGCATGAAATGAACGGTTTTAAGAAGACCATTATCCGATACGAAAATGTGAGGAAAGTGGCACAGCTGTCTAACTCCTGATTTAACGTCAAACTTTATGTCACTATTTCACTATTTGTAAGAATGCAACAAAATTAAAATGTTCACTTCACCCACATCCCCTTATTTTTCAGACTGTCCACGTTCCAATGTGGTCAAATCAATTTCTGTCGAAAGTGTCCTCTCCAAAAAATAAAACTTGACAAAACATGTCTTGTAATTAGAACATTGAACTTCTATAACCATGATAACAACAACAAAGAATAATAAAATACCTGAGTGACCTTATGCTTTACATTTAAAGCAATTTTCATTCCACCTGTTTACTATACATTCTATAAAATTTTGGGAAAAAAAAAAAAAAAAACTCTTTTTTTTTTTAAATGAGATACTTTGGTTACCCTGATTGTAAAACAACCACTTGAGTGCTCCACTGGCGTAAATCCGTGTTGATGGGTGGGGGGGGGGGGATGACTGAAATATTTTGGCATTTTTTTTTGCAATCATGTTTTTAGATATACAAGGAATTGTCATTGATATGTCCACAGTGGCGTATCGTGGGTCACGGCATTGGGGGCCCGGGCACCAGCAAAATTTTTGAATCACTGAGTGAGTGCGCTTGTGAGCGCGCGAAGCGCGCTCAGTTGCCAGTTATACTGACCTAATAGAGACATAAAAAGGACAATGTCATTAAACGGATATGTATCTCACTGATCAAATAATGCGAGCGCGAAGCGCGAGCTGAAATTTTGTTATATTCACACCTAAAAAGGGACATTATAATCAAATTTGTGTAATCATGATAGGTACCTGTCTCGCTAAACAATGCGAGCGCGAAGCGCGAGCTGAAAACTTAGATAATTCAGACCTGAAGTGGGGCATTCTAAGGTTTCTTTGTAGGAATTTACTAGGACCATACGTATTTCATTAACGAAATGATGCGAGCGCGAAGCGCGAGCTGAACATTTTTGATATTCAGATTAGAAGGGACATTTTAAGGACTGATTTTAGGAATTCATGAAGAGCAGACATACCTCACCAATCCACTAATGCGAACGTAATCACGGACAGGAAATGTTTCATATATACGAAGACCTTAACACTTTTTTGAGTCATGAAAAAGAAGCATATGTCACTACATAAAACAATGATAACTCAAGTGCTAGGAAATATATTTGGTTTATATTGACTTGAAAACGGGATGTTTTAGTACAACAGGATTATATATCTCGTTAAACAGACAATGCGAGCACCAGGAACAATGAAGACGTAGGCCCTTGTTAAATTATGTTTCATAAAGTTATGATAAAAATGTTTCTGTATAATGTAACATAAAATAATTATAATATATAACATTATAATGAATACTATTTTCTTCTTTCCCACTACGTTTCTCTTCCTTTCTCCCTCTTTTCTCCTTTTCCCCCTTTCCCCGTTTTTTTTTGGTCAGCCGATGGGGGGGGATGTGCCCCCCATGCCCCCCGTAGTTACGCCACTGTATGTCCATATGGCAAATACCCCTCCAATATTATTATATTTTTTACCCCATGATGGTTAATGGTTTTATTAGAGATTACATTAAAAATGTTTTGACATTCCATCTTAATCCCTTCCCAAAGATAAAGAAACGGGGGTTTCTCTTCAATGTCATAATAAGGACATAAGTATTTCGTTTTGGAGGTGGTGAACTGGTAGTCCAGTAGATATGTGAAAAAGATGCTCGAATCTGGCAGAAAGTGTAAAATTTGGCATACAGGGGTATTTTTGGGCGCTGATTTCAAAAATTGCCGGCCCCAAGCGATTTGACCATCGGGTCGGCAGCCATTTTGAAATCCAAGATGGCCGCCATGATAAATCATTAAATGTCAATTTCTTGGGTTTTACATGACATGTGACACTGAAATTCGGCATATAGGGGGTATTTGAGGCACTGATTTCAAATATTGCCGGCCCCCAGTAATTTGACCATTTGGTCGGCGGCAAAATGGCCGCCATCTTGAAATCAAAGATGGCCGCCATGATATATTATTGCAATCATTTTCTCGAGTTTTATATGAACTGCGGTATTGAAATTTGGCATAAAGGCTTAATTTGGGGTGCTGATTTCAAATATTGCCGGCCCCAAGTGATTTGACCATCGGGTCGGCCGCCATTTTGAAATCCAAGATGGCCGCCCTGAGAAATCATTAATGTCACTTTCTTGAGTTTTTCATGACGTGTGACACTGAAATTCGGTATGTTGGGGTATTTTTGGCACTGATTTCAAATATTGCCGGCTCCCAGCAATTTGACCATTTGGTCAGTGGCTAAATGGCCGCCATTTTGAAATCCAAGATGGCCGCCATGAAAAATCACTAAATGTCATTTTCTTGAGTTTTACATGATATGTGACACTGAAATTTGGCATATAGGCTTAATTCGGGGTGCTGATTTCAAATATTGCCGGCCCCAAGTGATTTGACCATCGGGTCGGCCGCCATTTTGAAATCCAAGATGGCCGCCATGAGAAATCATTAATGTCATTTTCTTGAGTTTTACATGACGTGTGACACTGAACTTTGGCAAATAGAGTACCTATATTTGGGTGCTGATTTCAAATATTGCCAACCACAAGTGCTCTGACCATTTCAGACCAGTTCAGCGGCAAGATGGCTGTCATGAAAAACCATATCAAAATAATTTTCTTGTATTTTACATTATATATGACACCAAACTTTGGCATACAGATTTTTGCCGGCCACCAGCAATGTAACCGCCGGGTTTCGGAAAAATGACCGCCATGAATTAAAAGCAATGATAATTGTCTTGAGTTTTACATGAACTCTGGCCCTGAAAGTTGTCATATAGGCATATATTTAGGCACTGATTATTGTCAGACCCCTGTTTGATTGCCATTTTGAAATACAAGATGGCCGCCATGAAAGATAATTTGCTCAAGTCTTACGTATGGCCTTTAACACTTTGAATTTGGAGAAAAACTTGATCTTTGCATCCTTGATCAATGAAAAAAAACATATTAGATAGATGCTATTTTGAATTCCAATATGGTTACCAAGTTTGAATGATGTACAACATTAGAATGGTGAGTAAAACCCATTGTATTGGCACTGAAAACAAATCCAACACAACCACATCTTTGTCCGTTGCAAGGATCATAATACTTTGTTTGGCACCCTTAATTGCTGATATAGATGTTACCTAAGTATGAAGCACCATGAATACAAAAATCAGCTAGCTTCTTCTGCAGTTCCACATTTGAAGTGGCTTTGGTTGAATAATAACCATCCGGAACAATCATTTTCTGTTGAGAGGCTGTAAATTATTTCTTTGAGTTTTATATGATCTGCAGTATTTGCACTTTGACATATCGACGGAGTGCGGGGTGCTTATTTCAAATATTGCTGGCCCTCAGCGATCTGATCCCCTGAGTCAGAAGCAAAATGTCAGCCATCTTGAAATCCAAGATGGCTGCCATTAAAAAAGATCATTGAAAAAATCACTTTATCTAGTATCACGTAATGTATTATTTTAAAATTTGGCATCTAGGGATATTAAAATTGCCCCCAGTAATCTGTCCAATAGATATGCTGCAAAATGGCCACCATCTTGAAATCTAGAGAGGATCGACTGTCATAAAAATTCATTAAAATCATTTTCTTGGTTTTGAATAATTTGAGGCACTGCATTTTAGACATACAGGCAGGTTTTTGGCCTGCTGGTTTCAGAATATTGCTCCAATAATTGTGATATTTTATTACAAATCGACATGAAGATAACTGCTCCAGACTTGAAGTACTGATGGTTATATAGTGGTATGATGATGATGATGATGAATTAATATTGATGATGGATGATAATAATACATATTCTATTGTTCAAAATAGAATTCAGTAACAGAAATGCTCCGAAAATTTATTTTGCCCATACCCTGTAGATCGTGAGCCCGGCAGCAACTTAGCAGCGCCACGTCGGACGTTGCTCTATCCCTTAAAAAGGGAAGTTCACCCCGGAGAAAAGTTTGTTGTAAAAACACAAGAAAATATGATATAAAAAAGATATTGGTAAATCCATCTAAGATATCAGAATTTTAAGTTTTTGGTTTGTGACGTCATATACTGTACGAGCAGCTGCCCGATTATGTTGTGTGATATAAAATGCATAAATTTCTGGAGCGGGTGTGAAATCATTTGTTTGTCGATATACTGAGGGTTCAATAAAAACATGTTCATTTTTTTTTTAGGAGGCTACATTTCATTGATTTTTGTACTATAATAAAACATGGGGGAACTGCTTGCATCTGACGTCACAAATACACTAAATGAAATTCCAATAGCTTTTTAAATATTTGATGGAATTTCCTCAAACCTTCAATATTTTTTCATTATTTATTCTGTTATTGTTTCAATAAACTTTTTGTCAGGGTGAACTTCCCCTTTAATTCGTTGACCGCCAAACAGGGTAGAAGCAACTCCCCTCTTTTAACATCTTTTGGTCTGATGCTGTCGGAGTTTGATCTCCCGAAAGGAGGCGCGATAGCTCAGTCGGTAGAGCGGGGGACTCGTATTCCGGTGACCCGGGTTCGATTCTCACTTGGTGCGCTAGTGCCCTTTGGTAAGGCATTAATCCTCAGTACCAGGTCCTTCGGAGAGGACCTTAAGCCGTCGGTCCTCTGGTTGCTTGCTTACAAGCATTCATGCTTTCTTAGCAATCAGGTAAAAAATCACCACCGAAAATCACCACCACCGATTGTGAGGCGAACATGCTCCCATTGTGAGATTGTCGAACACACGATGGTTATCAATTTAATCGTTCCAAAGTAATTCCTGGAGATCTGTAAGATTCACTGTCAACCGCCTAGCATATAAATGATTGATAGCAATAATAAATGGATTACCATCAGTTATACCATACATGAATTTTTATTCGTGCTATCATATTGTACTTATTTTCCCCCACAATAATCAATATTTAAAACTAAGCTAGGTAATCATGTCCTTTGTGTCATGATGGGTCATATGGGAATTTAAAATGGCAGATAAAGTGTGTTACATGTATGTGTTATATGTTCATTATCTATCCATATTTGAAATTAACATACAATATAAGTTTTTGCTTCATAATACCAATTTACAGTGTCAAAGGTAATGTAGAATTCAGGAAAACATTTTTGAAAGATATTTCGTAGTAGCCATCTTAGATGTCAAAGTGGCGGTCATTTTCAGCTGACCCAGGGGATCAATCACTGGGGCAGCAATATTCTAAAACCAGCAGACCAAAACCTGACTGTATGTCTAAAATGCAGTGCCTCAAATTATTTAAAACTCAAGAAAATTATTTTAATGAATTTTCATGACAGTCGATCCTCTCTAGATTTCAAGATGGTGGCCATTTTGCAGCATATCTATTGGACAGATTACTGGGGGGAAATTTCAATACCCCAAGATGCCAAATTTCAAAATAATACCTACGTTATAATTATGATACTTGATTTTTTTTAATGATTTTTTTTATGGCAGCCATCTTGGATTTCAAGATGGCTGCCATTTTGCAGCTGAGGTATCACGGGCCTAAAATATTTCCCATAGACTCGTGTGTTAAAGAGACGCTCTAAAAAAATGAGGATGAAATTCGAGAATTGAATGTTTACTACCTGTCCAGTGGATATGATATATGTCTGACATTCCATATCTGACCAGAAAAGGGTACATCGACCAACTCATTTTAAAGATAAATCGGCATTTATGAAGACTACACCTGACAGGATCAAATTTATCACTTGATACAGTAAAATGGCAATACTTCTCCCGCCAGTATAAAAATAGTTCCAAAGTGGTGATATATCTTCCCAATTTGAAAAAAGGAAGTTCAGTAAAGTTACCCTCCCTAGAATCAGTGTTAGATTATCAATCATATTCATTCATTTTTGTCAATCAGCAATATCAAAATTAAAAATTGAGAATTAAATGGGTTGGCTCGAATGAATATCTTTGGCCCGTATAACCCTGACTCAGGGGATCAGATCGCTGAGGGCCAGCATTATTTGAAATAAGCTCCCCACGCTACTTCTATATGTCAAAGTGCAATACCGCCTTTCATATAAAACTCAACGAAATAATTGCAATATTTCTAAGGCAGCCAGCTTCGAATTCAAGATGTGGGCCATTTTTCCGCCGACCAATTGTCAGATTGCTTGGAGCCAGCAATTTTTTAAATGAACTCACCCAGATACCGATATACTACAAATTTCAGGGGTACATATGTAAAATTCAAGAAAATGAGTTCAATGATTTTTCATGGCGGCCATCTTGGATTTCAAATGGCGGCTGACCCGATGGTCAAATCGCTTGAGGCCGGCAATATTTGAAATCAGCACCCCAAATTAAGCCTATATGCCAAATTTCAGTGTCACATATCATGTAAAACTCAAGAAAATTACATTTAATGATTTTTCATGGCGGCCATCTTGGATTTCAAAATGGCGGCCATTTCGCCGCTGACCAAGTGGTCGAATTGCTGGGGCCGGCAATATTTGAAATCAGTGCCTAAATATACCCCAACATACCAAATTTCATTGTCACACGTCATGTAAAACTCATGAAAATGACATTAATGATTTCTCAGGGCGGCCATCTTGAATTTCAAAATGGCGGCCGACCCGATGGTCAAATCACTTGGGGCCGGCAATATTTGAAATCAGCACCCCAAATTAAGCCTATAGGCCAAATTTCAATACCGCAGTTCATATAAAACTCGAGAAAATGATTGCAATAATATATCATGGCGGCCATCTTGGATTTCAAGATGGCGGCCATTTTGCCGCCGACCAAATGGTCAAATTGCTGATGGGCGGCAATATTTGAAATCAGTGCCTCAAAATACCCCTATATGCCAAATTTCAGTGTCACATGCCATGTAAAACTCAAGAAATTGACATTTAATGATATTTCATTGCGGCCATCTTGGATTTCAAAATGGCGGCCGACCCGATGGTCAAATTGCTTGGGGCCGGCAATTTTTGAAATCAGCGCCCAAAAATACCCCTGTATGCCAAATTTCACACTTTCTGCCAGATCCGAGCATCTTGGCCCTTTTTTGTCACATAACCGCTCCACTATGGCTCTTTATTTGCATTTTATGATTCAATAATTTTGTTTTATTTGTTAAGCGGTATTTTAAGAAGAATGTTCACCAATAAAACAATTATCTCTTGTCATTTTTTCCCCATTTCTTTCGTAAAAACTGGGGGGATGTTTGTACAGGCCACCCCCCGGGATTTACGCCAGTGGAGTGCTCATCCACAGGTGACTAGTAAATAAATACCAGGTACCAAAGTGCAGTCAGGCAAGAATACAAACAATGCATAATAATGCACTAGTAAGGTTACATATGGACTTAGCTTCGGGGAGAAGTTTTAAGAAAGTATGGAAATACATCAGTGTATATCCAACGTTCGTACGGCTGGACCCCTTATTCACAGTTATAAAGTGGGTGTGTACAACTCGGGTTAGGGTGAAGTCGGCTCAGCAACTGAGAGAGTGGTAGCGAACAAGGGGTTATTGTGAACGCCTCAGTCTTTCAATATAAAGGATACTTTGAATATAAATCAATATGTAAATGTCTTGTCACTCGTCAGCAAGCTTGAATGGCGTGAATCCATAAACCAACCAAAGGATAGAATACCTAAAATAATCTGATGTAGTACAAAGCTTTACACTGACAGGGCAATACAGTAGACTAGACGTCGATCCGCGGATAAAATTGCAAAAGCAAAGTAAGTATTCAATAACTGGACACTTATTTTCTTCATAAATTATGTATCATGTTTATTATGTTTATTCCTGTTTTAATGGACATCTGAAGTTTTTGGAACATTGAATTCTAACACGAAATGGAAGGGGGTGGAAATACAGATTTATTTATTTTGTTGTTGAAATGTTTGTGCACAATTTGAATCATGTTTAGAATACAATAATGTATTGGTAAAATGCGTTAACTATGGATTTCGTACTTTCCCTCTACCGCCTCCAGTTAATATCCCTACATAATTTTACACGAACAAACCCACGCACGTACCCTATTTCACCCACACTCAGACACACACACACACACACATACGCACCCTTATATAAATTATTAGGCCATGCTGTGAGTTTAGTAAGAAAATGCTCCAGTATTTTTTGGGTCAAACTGAATACATATGGAAATCTCGGCTATCACCATGAGCCCATTATTAGGACAGTTATTGCGCTTTATATGGATGACCATGCAAAAAAAGCACGAGCACATGGTTATTTTTACGTTTTTGTTAATTATCCTGGAGGAAAGTGGGAGCTGAAGCCTTCAGGCCCCATCTGATCCCCGAATCCAGATAGGGGTGAGGTCATGCAGCCTTAAACGATTCCGACGTCCTTAATTTTTTTATTTATATAGAATCTTCCACGGTTAATTTTATACTTCAGGATTCAAGGATGGGGGACCTAGAGAGGGCTTACGCCTACCACTCGTTTATACTGATCTTCTGCTTCATTGGTGCAGCCTTGAACTTCGCCTCGATGTTCGCCATGCTGTGTATCACAAAATTAAGAAAAGGGCGTCATGTCTTCATTTTCAACCTGGCTCTTGCCGATTGTGTTTCGGCCATCGCGATGTTCACCGCCAACATTGTCGACTTTCCAGAGGTGAAATATAGACTTATTACATTACATTGTTGCGATATCATATTTCAAAATGCGCTCATAAGGGTGTGTGTAGGCAGTTGTCATACCATTGACGTAAGTGTGACAGAACACATCGGTTTGGAAGCTAAAAGTGTCACCTAGATGTTTTAGATAATCATCTCGTCATGTTTACATCTTTCCGGGAAAACGATGAGATGACGAGATATTGGATCTCGTCAGGTTTGCATGTTGTAAAGGGGATGATCAGATGTGATCGTAGATATCGTTATATGTCTACATCCCACGAGAGAGATGATCAGATAACAAGATTTTGAATCTAATCATGTCTGCATCCCGTGGGGGACATGATCAGATGACAATTAAGATCTTGGATTTCGTCATGTCTATACATCCTTTAGTAGAGATTATCAGATGATAAAATCTTGGATCGAAGATCCTGTCATCTCATCATCTCTCCCACAAAATGTAGACATGGTGAGATCTAAGATCTTGTCATCTGATCATCTCTTCCGCGGGATATAGACCTGACGAGATCTAAGATCTTGTCATCCCATCATCTCTCCCACGGGATGTAGACATGACGAGATCTAAGATCTTGTCATCCCATCATCTCCCCCAGAGGATGTAGACATGGCGAGATCTAAGATCACGTCGATATCATCAACTCCCCCAAAAGATGTAGACATGACGAGATCGGAGACCTTGTCGATGTATGCATGACGAGGTCTAAGATCTTGTCATCTAATCATCTCTCCCACGGGATGTACACATGACGAGATGTAAGATCTTGTCATCTGATCACCTCTCACACGGGATGTAAACATGGCGATATCTGATATCGCATTGATTTGGGGCCCGTAACACAAAGCTTAGCAATGGTCGCAGAAGAGCGATTCCACACTAGAACTTCAAAAATATCATAAATTTCAACATGCTAGTGTAATATTTTGCTATGATACCTAAATTTTATGAAAATTATGAGTTTTAACCAAAAGTGAAGTCAGATATAGTTCTTTTGGGGGGAAACAATTTAATTTTCAATTTTCAATAATTTTGCTAAATAAATAGTCAAGTTCAAACACTGCCTGAAACGATTATTGACAAAGCACGAGAAGATTGAAAATATTGCGGGTCAATGGAATCATGTATCATGGATGGTTCCAAATAATATCTACAACATTTTCATGATCCATAATGGGGGCAGCCCTGATTTTTCAAACCTATTTTTGGCAATGTCCCGTACGACACATGAAAATGCAAAAGTTTTTCCTACAATTTTATTTTTGATAATGCATTATCACAATATCAGTTTCTCTATCTTTGACCCATGGGTGATCGATTTATCCCATAAGGATCTTATTACTGCCCTTCATTTTTCAATAATTGTCCTATTAAAAGTTGTCCGTACGACACACAATATATACTGCATTTAATTGCAGGATTTTGATTCAGAAACTATCAATAGTAGGCCTCTTTTAATGTAAGTAATTGATTTGACATTGAACCGAAAGAGTACTTTTTTATTTCCATAGAACATGAAATAGGCGATTCTAACCATTTTAATTGACTTCATGTAGGCGTATTCTTTTGTGAATCCCTTCAGCTAAACTGGTGATTTTCACTGGTCAGAGCAGGTTAATTTCTTTGTCATTGAGCATGAAAAGAAAACCTTTATAATTGATTCACCCTAGCCTGGAAGATGACTCTTTCTTGCATGCTAATATGAAATTATTATAAGATGTAAAAAATTGTTTTACATATCATCATCTATTTGGACTTCCCTTGATGATCACTGATTTTTTTTATATACAGTATTGAAACTCCTTACTTTTTTCAAGTTGTAAAAAAAACCTGGGAAATAAGACAAACCATGTTGTTCAAAAAGAAATCTGGAAAATAAGACAAACCATATAGTTTCATGAAATGCAGAAAGGTTTGAAAAAGTAGAATCGCATTTCTTTAGAAAAAAAAATATTGTTGTGGAATTTTAAGTGACAATTGTGACATATATCATGTATATATACATTTTATATGAAAAATCATAACATTTTAGCCCCATAATTTACACATTTTCATTCATTCATTGTTTAAATAGTGAACTGGAAATCATCAATTAATTCACTAATATATAACTTCACACAAAACCTCAAGTTTTTCAGCTCGTAAAAATGCTGTGAACCATTGTACATTTCCCATTATGAAAAAAAATGATAATATATTGCTACCTATTGTATATATTGAGGTTACTTAAATATATTGTTCTGAATGACTACTTATTTAGGGACAATGCTCCCCTTCTGATTGATAAAAAGTTAATTGTTTTATTCAGGCTGTCCAGTACAACACGCAAGTGTCTGTTCAACACAAACGTGTCCCATACGACACACAAGTGTCCCGTACGACACATTATTTTGTTTATGATATATTGACAGAAATATTCAGCCAAAAGCGGTTTCTAACATAATGAATGTCTTTAGTTTGATAGGATTATCATTATCATCAGCCAAATAAAGTGATCGAAGAAGTCAAAGAGACATAAAGTAAGAAAGTTTGGCTTCAATTTAGACATGTTAGAAATGTCCCGTACGACACATTTTGAGTGTCCCGCACGCCACAATGATCTCGAAAATTGTAATTTGCTTTATTTATTCATGAATGTTTATTTTGCTTTCTTTCATAGATGTGTTTGTTCTTGGGTAATTGAATATCAATTTGGGTTCAGTTTATATCCAACTCACAGACTTTAGAGTACAAACTTGAGGTTTCTACAAAAGGCACCTTTTCTGCGTCCGTACGACACATTACTATTTTAAATATGTATTATACAGGATGTGAATTCAAATCATTTTAAGTCTTGGTTTTCCTTACACTCTGGTAGTACTTTATGATCACCTTTAGTTACTGGATTTTTTTTTTCTTTCTTGTCAAAAAACTGTCAAATGTTCTCTAAATGTCCCGTACGACACGTATGGAATCACCCAGAACATGTTTTAACGATTTATTTATTTATTTTCATTCGGCACTCCAAACATATTCAAGATTACAAAGCAATATCAATCATTACATAATGACATAAATATTATACAGGTACGTGCAATATTTGATAGCAGTTTGCCCAGCTCATCAGTTGGTGGCCAGGGAAGAGGAGAGCAAACTTAATTACTGTGACCTGATGGTATGCACTGGGAATACTGGTAAAATATAGCATGAAGAAAAATACAATAACAATTGCGGGGATTATGATTCATAATAAAGGCAAAAAAATAAATATTACGCCTTTACAACGAAGAAAAAATATATTCAAGATAGAATGAAAACGATTGCACTAAATGTAGATGTCCGATTTCAACTAAATGTTATATTCAAAGGGGTCTAAGGATAAGGTAATCAGTATACAAGTAAGAAAATGTAGAATTAAAATTTAGGAATATATCATAATAACAAAAATGAAGGTAATTGTTGATACATATATATGTATAACATATCTATATTGGAACTGAAAGTTCATTTTTCATTTTCATTTAGGTTTTATTTCCACAAATCCGTTATGTTACAAAACTTGGATAACTTAACTTACATTAACTAAGCTGAGCAACCATTACACACGTAGACTATATAAGTATAAATAGCAAGCATTCTTAATACATGTTTAAGTACATTAAAAAACCGGAAAAGTGGAGGTAACCTTAGAAGCAGAATGCTTGTAGATAAGGTTCCCTTTTTTCATACATCACTTTTGATATAACTACTTAGTAATAATACACGTGACAACATTTTATCAATTAAATTACACCCACAAAAACAACACAACACAGAAACGTGACAAAAAACAAGGAAAGAAAGAAACGAAGAAATAAAAGAACAAAAGAAATAAAGTAAGCAGCTGCCATCCAACAGAATTTAAGAAACTTCTTGATATTAAGCTCTGTGGACAAAAATGCAATAGAGCATGCCAATAAATAGCAATTTCAGTTTGTTTCTTTATAACGAAGAAGATGCTTTGCTTTCAAGTGATGTTTGAAAATATCATAATTTTGTAGTTGATAATTTATGGCACTAAAAATACTGAAAATTAAAGGATGAATTTATTGTAGTAATGTAATGACCTTGACTTCAATAGAGTATAGATGACGATGGCAAGAAAGCAAACCAGTGATTACAGAATATTATAATTATTATAGATATACATGTATATGAAACCTTCCTTAATAAGTACAAAATATAATTGAGCTTAACATAGATATGGATTTATTGATTTGAGAAATGTCTTCATCAGATTTACATGCAATATTAACTAAATGAGGTCATGAGAAGAGATGTGAGATTTAAGACTGTTTTTCCAATTGTCATAGCTTACCAGTATAACGTCATTACGTAAGCCAACATGCAATCCGTCCCAAAGAATAGGAAATAGAAATAGGGCCGTATTAGCGAGTCGCTTTGTGCGAGCTCTAAGATGCCGAAAACGGAGGCCATCCAGACGCCTTGCAACCACATGGATATTAGCTTGAATTTCGTCACAAGAAGTGAGTCGGAGAAGAGACTTTACTACAAAGGTTATGATAATATAGGCACGACGAGAGTTAAGACTTTGCCAGTTAAGCAATTGAAGTCGATTTTGGTAAGACATTTGTTGCCTTTGTTGTAAGCATATGCTTACATCCTTCTAATTCCGTGCTACTCGATGTACAAACGTACCGTGTTCCTTGCGAGGATGTAATCCCCAGAGGAAGCAAAAAGGATAAAGTGGACGTTATACGGAAGATAACGGAAAAAAAAAACGTTTGTTGCTCTTACGTGTATGTGTCACGGATTTACATCGTACACGACAGAAAATTTCATCCCTTCTGAAAGTTTTGTGAAGCTCAAAACTTTTTGAGCGGATGAAAATCACAGTGGACGGATGCTCGATGGATAGAGCGTATGGAATACGTTTGCAATGAGTACGTAACGGATGCATAACGTTTTCCAACGTATGGCAAGATTGTTGTACCTTTTAAGGCTCGGTCCCACTGTACTTACGGATGCAAAGAGAATGTAAAACGGAAAAAAAATCTTGCCATCCGTTGGAAAACGCTATGCATCCGTTGTGCACTCATTGCATACATGAGGGGGCATTTCTTGGTAGAGATGGCACTTAGGGCACTTGGTAACACCTAAAATGGGTCCTCCTCAGGTGAAAGGGGCATAGTAAAAAAAAGGACACATTTTCAGTGCTTCAAAAAGTGGGGGCCGGGGGACACTGTGCACTCACAGCCCCCAGGATCGCCGCCCCTGCTTGGGCATAAATTGCTCGCAAGCCCGTGGATTTACCATTTCGTCATAAAGATTGCGGGAAAGATTGCCTGTGCCATCTGGTAGGTGTATCATGAAAGTTGTCAGCACTGACTAAATTGTCAGTGCTAACAATTTCAGTGAAATCCTTAGTTTTGATCGGCTAAAAGGCATGGCCTCTGACTGTTACTGTGGCAACTGTCGGAGAAAGACAACTTGTCAGTGCTGAAAACTTTCATGAAACGGCCCCCAGTTGTGTCTTTCATTCAGAAGATATAATAGAGTTGACATAGTGGTGTGTGGGTAGGCCTACGCTCTAAATATCCTACACAAACATTTATCTCTAGGACCAATCTTTTGAAATCTTTTCAATCATTTACTTTTCTGTTTTTTTTATGCAGGTTGAATATGAAGTAGAAAACCTCTCCGCTTGGATGGTATGTCTGTTCACTTTTACTTTGGTCATATCATTACTGAGTACACTCGCCATTGCCGTCGAACGCCTCATGATCTTTCGCGGTAAAAACTACTCTCGTCGAACCTACACGCCCAGACTCTCCATTGCTATCTGCGTCATCGGCTGGGTTGTACTCGCATTGGTATTTTTTCTCCTTCAAGCATTCCACGAGATCGGGTCACTCACCCTCCTTTATTGTGTATCTCCTTGTGTCATCTTGGGTTGCATAATCTTCACAGATGTATCCTACTTCCTCATTTACAAGAAAATCGGCAAGATCTCGGACAACGGCAACCCCGAAGACGTAACCCTAGCACGCCGTGCGAATCGCAACAAGTACGTCATCGTGACCTTCGCTCTGGTTGTCGCAAGCACAACAGCTTGTTGGGTCATCATGTGCAGCGTGCTGTTGGTGGAGTACATCGCATTCTTCCATGGCGCCGTCGATCCGGACACTGTGGATTCTGTTTGGTTCAGTGTCATAGCCGATTTAGGCAATGTGTTGGTGTGTATCAATATAATTCTCAACCCAACCATTATCTGGTTGCGTTTACCTGTGTTCAGAAGAGAGCTTCCCGCTTGCTGTAATAATCTGGGGTGTCGAAATACGGGTGAGTCCCAGGACTCAGACCTCGTATCATCAGAATCCCCTACCGCGGGGCAGCCCGCTATTTCGTTCATTAACACTGCCATGTCGGAATCGGCTCGTGATATTAATCTTAAGAAGTTCTGATTGCGTAAATTAAATGAGCTGATTGTCAGAACACAATTTTATTTTTTAATTTTTTTGCAGAAGTTTCTGAATTTTATTCATAAAACAATAACAAATGAACAAACTTGATACAATAACAATGACATAAATTAGTAAATTTTTGCGTGACAATCGAAAAAGATAAATAATGTACTATAAGACTAAAACTACATAAATGAAGCGTGTAAAATAGTAAGTTGGGTAAAAATGCAGGGGCCAGCTATAATAAGCAGGTAACTGCTTGAAACAATAGCAGCCATGAGGAAGGGCTACATGGGAACCGTAATAGGTTATAAATAAATTTCGATAAAATGATGTCACGAAATAAAAAGTCTTAAAGTTTAGATATTTAGTGGGGAGAGATAAGATAAAGTAAAGAAAAGTGCGAGTGAGTGCTAGTGGGTGAGTGCATGGGATACATTTAAGGATATTTAGAAATAAAAAACGTTTTCAATAAAGCTTTAAAAGAAATAAGAGACGCGGACTGTTTAATGTTATGTGGCAAGGCATTCCAAATATTTGACCATGGTGGCGTATTGTCTTATGAGTGAGCAATATTCTGGCAATGTAATGTGAAAGTGTACAGATGCAAAGTTCTTTTTTTAAAGACGAAATATCGTTACTATTCTCGACTTACTACTATACCCCCAAACAATGTTGCAGTAAGATAATTGGGATAAGATGAATGAATTGCAAAGCATAAATTAATTTTCTAAATGCATTCACAATGTCATTCACATACATAAAAAATAACAAGGGACCTAAAATAGATCCTTGTGGTACTCCACATTTCAACTTGCAAATATCAGATGATTTAGATTTAAAACAAACATAATGGTGCCGATTGCGTAATCTTTAAACCAAGCGAGAACCACCCCCCCTAACTCAATATTTTATTAATTTACAAAGTAAAATGTGATGATCCATTGTATCGAATGCTTTCGATAAATCCATAATTTTTTCATGATAGAAATGTGATCATTTGTAACAGTGATCAGGTTGTTTAAACCATGGACCTACTAGTAGGTCCATGTTTAAACTGACCCAGAAACAGGGTCCAGGCAGCGAATTATTAAGTTGATGGGGACGACCTGGAGTTCGCCTCATTTTCATTTTATATAGGGCCTAATGTAAACAGTTTCTTTCAAAGGCCATAATTATATCCAAATGAACTGGTGTTAAAATTCAGCCAAGGTTTCTTCATTTTCTCCATTGTTTTTCAATGTTTCTTTAGCCCCAAATTCTTATCGTTATTATATTAAAGTGCTTTTACAAGAGGTACCAAAATGTTAGGCATCTTACAAGCAAACATGGATATAAGCCCTTTTGCAAGAACATGCTCAGTAAACTCATTATAAAATCTTCATTGTTGTAAAAGTGTAACGAATGACAAGTCCTAATATCCCGCACCATGCAAGAACGGGGATATTTCTTGCCGCACATAGCAACATCTAGGCCAACCAGATTTATATTAAAGCATCGACACTGCGGTTGTACTTTCGTATTGTATTGGATATTCTCTGCACCATTTTAAATCTTCTTTTGGGGGCAAAGATCTAAGTTTAAGAAAACTTTCATGATAAAAATGTGATCATTGGTAACGTGATCATTATGGTTAGTATGTACTTACTTGTATCCTCACACGAACAGTGTGTTTCTCTTCATTGTGGGAACACATTCCATCAAGTGTATAAAATACATTTGCCGAAAAAAAAGGTTTTAGAACCGGAACGACTGATTGTGTTAACGTTCAATCAGTGTGTGTGTGTGGGTGTGTTTGTAAAGAACTCTAAATACATATTCTATGTGCTTACAGAAACTTCATCTGATTTACTATCTTTTCATTCCTGTCTGGTAAGCTAAGAGTTAAATCCGTTGAAATTTCCCTTTTCATTAAGTTGGAGCCTCGCCTAAAAACGATTTTAGCATTGTGTATGTTAACAACGCATGAAAGCCCTTCGCTCTTTCGACACAATAGGACTGTATTAACATGGGGGGTGTACGAAGACGCTAGATTTTAATTATTGTTGTCGATTTTTACTTTTGCTCTTACGTTGATATAGAAATTGGTATGGTTAAACTCGGAGTTTTCCTACCGAATGACAAAGGATGTCGTAGTGGTAATGGTTGTGAATCAATACTGCTTCGCCATGTCGACTGCACAAGAATGTCCGTTCATGGAGACACGAATTATATCCGACAAAGACAACTTCTAAAAAAATGAGCTATTGTTGGTTATCCATGGTGTCTTGATCTTTACTGCTCATGATCAAATCCCATCTCGGGCCTGGTGGCCTCAAGTACTAAACTAGAGCTTGCCCTTAAATTGTTGGTGAGCGGAGCAGCAAGCAAGAGGCCACCAGGCCTCACCTGGCGCAGCTGAAAATACAAATAGGTGATTCAGTTGAATGTCCACAATCTTATATATTTGTTGTTACTTAACATGCTTAAGATTTATATTCTATCTCTGACAATAATATTGTAAGCGCTGCCACACGTTTGTGTATAGCGCATATATAAATAACCATTATTATTATTATTATTATTATCATTATCATTAATATTAGTAGTATAGTAGTAGTAGTAGTATTAAATCAACTTTTAACCTTACTATGTCGTCTCAGTAAATTTGTCCATTGTATTTGTGATTACGATATGACGTAGTATCGACAATCCTTTGTTTTGCTTGTTCTGTTTTGTTTTTTGCTATGAGACGCACTGTATATTCTGAGAAGGTTGGCATATAACTATGTTCGTTCTGGCCGTGTAATCATATAAACTCCTCAAAAAAAGTTTGGAAATCTGACTTTGATCGATAATCACTCCTCAGTTCTAGTGAATATTAATGTGTGATTGATACCAATAAATATATCATTAATTATCTTTAAAATAATACCCTACATGATATAATCATGGTTCACATGGAGGTGCAGTGCCCCTAAATATGGGTCAAGGTCAAAATTCAAAAGTTGCAAGATGAAGCAATATTGAAAGTCACTGTTCTTTATTTTGCGTGGTGATGAATGAGTTTCTCAGTGGTTTCTCCTGTTTTCATGCACCTTAACCATGTTAACATCAACCATACACACCTCTGCACAAACAAACACATAAGAAACAAACAAACATGCATGGGTATTTCAAACCATGTTATCTCACAGAACCATCATTACATAAACCACAACAAAACATCAAAAAATGAAAAAGCAAGGGCTTGATTTGAATGAATTTCTATCTCTATTGACACACACACAAAAAAAAATATGTTCTTTGTGACTATTTGTGCTCGTTTTGCAGCTTTTCAATTCAGACCTCATCCAACACTTTTGAATCCTGCTCTTTTCATGATGATGACATGATCATAACAAGCACGATATCATTTTAAAGAGAATTTAAGGGTCTTTCGAATGATATCAAATATCCACTGTGTGAAATTGGGAGTTGAGAGAAATCATTGGCCAAACTCAGATTTTCAAACCTTTTTTTTTTTGGGGGGGGGGGGGTTAGAAGTTGAAGAATGAAACGGTTATCCTCTTCTCCAAAGCGGAACGGTATATAGGTGGCGCTTTTTGAACAAGAAGAGAAGAGTTCCTATCTGTATAATACTTATGAACTGAATAATAGACCTTTATTCATATCACAGATAAGAAATAGCTCTGGCGGGGAGCAGTGCCTTGGTCTCCGTATAGAGACGTGGTACCCGTTCCTTAAAGGACAAGTCCACCCCAACAAAAGGTTGATTTGAATAAAAAGAGAAAAATCAAACAAGCATAACACTGAAAATTTCATCAAAATCGGATGAAAAATAACAAAGTTATGATATTTTAAAGTTTCGCTTAATTTCACATAACAGTTATATGCACATCCAGGTCGGTATGCAAATGAGGGGACTGATGACATCACCCACTCACTTTTTCTTTTGTATTTTATTATACGAAATATAAAATATTTCCATTTTCTCCTTATTGTCATGAGAAACAAGGTTTCATTCCTCCATGAACACGTTGAATTGTCAAATCTAAGAAAATTGAAATATTGTATAATTCAAACAATAAAAAACAAAAGAAACAGTGAGTGAGTGACATCATCAACTCTCTCATTTGCATATTACTGAGTTGTGCATATCACTGTTTTGTGAGAAATAAGCGAAACTTTAAAAGGTCATAACTTTCTTATTTTACATCCGATTTTGATAAAATTTTCAGTGTTATGCTTGTTTGATTTATCTCTATTGATTCAAATCAACATTTTTCTGGGGTGGACTTGCCCTTTAAAGAGTTGCAACTAGTATAACTTTGCATTTATGGCAGGTACCATGGTAACAGGCAATCACAGTCAAGGATTCCACGAAAGTTACAACATTTGGTAAATTTACATTAGTTGTTAGTCTGTATGAATCTGGTAGGTGGAAGGTTGGAGCAATTATTGTTTTTGTTTTTTTACCTCACTCCATTTAACAATTGAATTCATTCCTTGTAATCTTATGTAACTACATTCTTGAAATTTTACTTGACATATCCTAACTGTATAAATACCAATGACTCTGTTTATAATTTTCAGGCTGATGATGAGGTGCGACACCTCGAAACATGTTCCGTTTATTAAAATGTTATGTTCTATTCTTTATTTTTGTCTTCAATTATTGTTGTAAATAATGTTTAATATCATGTCACTGATGGGAGGATGATACACGTATTATATTACATAAACTTTTTCAGCAATTTGACAGAAGTCCACATCGCTCGAACAAAGGTCCGTTTGCAAAAAGGAAAATATGTGGTAAATTAGTATACGGTTTAGGGCATCAAATTATTTGGTATTTTTTATTGCTATGGTTTCTAAACTTCGGTAGGTTATTAATGGCTGCATTTAACAATTTTTTCTTATTCACATATATCTTAAAATATGCTCTTAGTAAGTTATTTTTGTTTTTTGTTTTTATTTTGTTTCTTTGTTAATACTCCCTGCTTTCCTAACCCTCTCTTACTTTATTTTATATATACCTGCTATAACCATATTATTTTGTATAATTGATTTTTTATATAAATTATATACAACTTTAAAAATGTACATATCTTGTGTGTGTTATTTCACGGTTTATTGTACCTTTATTCGTAATTATTATCATTATGATTTTGGTCGGCATTTGAACAAAGATCAAGTTACAAAGCAAATAGATTCGTACAAAAAAAGGGAAAGAACATAAATGTCTACGTTACAATTTTTTATACAGGTTGCCTGGGAAAGGAAAAGGTGAAATATAATAATTGATAGTTTTGTTAAATGAGAAAGAATAACAAATAAGTGAAATGAAATTAAATGAACTAACGTAACACCTTTTATATTGTATTTGTCCAGAGACTTCATAATTGATATTTCAGTGATTTTTTAATGTCATAAACGGGGAAAAAGGTGCAAATTTGCATCCTTCAAAATTAATGCATCACTGGAAGGTCTTTGTACCTAATGAAGCTTTGTGCACAATAATGGTGCAGTTGCCACCATTATAGCACCTTCCTCAGGATGCAGAGTTATACCCTTTATAGTAAAGGTGTAAATTTGAAAGTTTCACTGATAGGCATGTAGTGTGCACAATCCCATGGTTTACTGAACCCCAAACTTCAAACCTAGTTTTCTTTTGATTCTCTTATGCTATTATCTATTTTACATTCAAACAAGTAATTGCGTAGGTTGCCGTTCATTTAGTTTGAAAAATTATATTTGTCCAGCTTAAATAAAATCTTAAAAATAATTGTTGGTAATTCATTGGTTTTGGGGAGGCAGGTCACTCACTAAACACATAAAAAGCGTGGAAATTTGACTCCCCTTTCGGGTTTATTTTGCGTCTCTCAAGTTTAAAATCAATAATTGTGGTTCCCCTAAGTTAGAGATAAAATCAGCCTCCATAAATGTTATATTCAATATCATATTGCCGCCCCTCATTCATCAATTACTTCGGTGCCCTTTACTTTAAGATTGCATAGATTCTCAATTGGTGGTCAATATTATTGTCTTACCTGAAGCGTATCTTCAATTCGAACTCCCCCTAAGTATAACATATATTATTAAGACCAATTTGCCCCCCCCCCCACCCCCGATTTTACGATCGAATTATATAGTGCCTGACTGAAAGTCAAATTAGCGCCCCTTACAATATTATGTCACTTTGGAACTCCGAAGTTTCAAACCAATTTGGCGCCCTTTTATTTACTTTGTGGTGAGTTTGGTGCCCGTCAAGTTGAAAATCAATATTGCGCCTAAGTTATTTTGGTAGTGCCCTCGCGATAAAATTTCATATGGCGCCACTTCCAAGTTGGAGCTTACGTATACGTAAGATCGTATCTCTGTACGGTGGTCGTACCAGAGGGTCGTATGTCAATCTGGCGCCACCTAAAGTCGAGATCAAATTAGTGCTCCTAATTATGCTACCATTTTGGCGCCTCTTTACTTTGAGATCAATTTGGATACTCAAGTTTCAGCACAACATGATACCTTTAATTTTAAGATCAATTTGACGTCTCATAATTTAAAGTAAAAAGGACCAATTTGGCGCCCGAATGTAAGGTCGAATTTGCGCCCCCTATTGGACTTGCCGAACTTCAGGTTATTTTGGCGTTAAAGGACGCACACCACTAATGGGTACCGGCGATTTCGGGAATCCCCTTTAGACCCGTACCTAAAATGACGTAATGGTTGGAAAAATATTCATATAAAATCAACGGTGCATATCTGAACAATTTTTGTTCATAATGGGCATAGAGAGGGATTACTACTGGATTTGTTCAGTCCCATGGGAGAGCAGTAATTTGTCAATGCTGGATTTTATGGGAACTTAATTAGTTGCCCAAGAAACCCTGTGAACACTGTAACTGCAACCAAGTTTACATGTAGTCTCGGTTTAAGCCCCTGTAGCGCGAAAAATGCTGAAAATCCCTTTTCATATTTTTAACGTTTGAAGGATATTGGATGAACTAGCAAATCATAAAGGTGTGGATGATGTCTTTAATAAGACTTATCTTTGGCGATTTTTTTTCAAATCTCATTTTTAACACATGAATCTATGGGTAAATAGTTAGTGGTGTGTGCCCTGAAAATGTCAAAACCTATATGTTGCGCCCTCAAAGTTTCGGGTCAGTTTAGCGCCCCTATACACAGCTCAATATCAACATGACGCCTCACAGTTTAACATCAATCCCCCTATACAAGTTGAACATCAAAAGATTTTCCCCCAAGATTAAAGTTAAGAAAATTGGCGCCACAGAGATATTTGTATAATTTGTATGATTGGCGCCCCGTTATAGCGCCCTTGTTTTTAAAATCATTTTGACGCCCCTTACTTTCGGGTTAAATTGGTGCCCACTATATAGGTTAATATCAGAAGGACGCCCCGCGTCAAACATCAATTTCTCGTCCCCCACAAGTTGAACATGAATTTGCCGCCGCAATGAGGTTAAGTTCATATTTATAAGTCATGTACACAGAATCAGTAAAAAAAAAAAAAAAGGGGGGGGGGGAATAATATACTGATGGAGAAAGAGTTATTGTCTACAGTGCGAATAACAAAAATGTTACACTTGGAAATAATCCTATGAAATAATATAATTGTAATGTCCAGAAAGCTTTTCTCGACATCATTTTGATACAGGTCTCTTTAAAAGAATGACCATAATATAGCTCGAAGAATCTTTTCGCTTGAGTGAGGCCAATTAATTTTGAAAAGTTGGTGCAAAATCATGATTTGCGCAGAATGTGGCAGTAGTTATATGAATATAAGTAGGCGTTAATTATGAAGAGAACATGGACTTTAGCTAAAACTGATTTCAAGATATCTCTTTGCCCTTTTCACTTGTTTCTTGCCCAAAACACTCCACCGAGAGCCAAATGCCCCCCCCCCCCCCACATACACCGAGGCCATCGTGTTTAAATCTGCTTTACATGACTGTAGCAGTGCTCCGCATGAAAAGGCTATAGGATTTATTTTCTTTCTGTTAATCATTGTCATGCTTGGGAAAAGTGTTGATAAACAAAAATTACATGAAATATTGAATGTAGGCACAATTTAATTGATAACTTAATGTAACAAAAAAAAAAGCTGGAGATGTCTGAAATGAACGGTTGTTTACGTTCACTTATGTCCTCAGATCCAACTTGCACTAGGGTAAAAGATGTGCTTACCTTGGGTTAAAATGTTAATTTTTGCGGACAGAAGGTAGATCTTTTTTATTTCCACTGGCTAAAAATGAGGAAGAAATATATGGGAAATGCACAGCACGGTTAGATTTTTCACCTCTTTTCCTTGACACAGCAGCGTGAAAGATTATTTCTGTGCAAACAGATTTAAGTGAACTGTTTGAGAAATGGAGAATGCTCCGTCAAACATAATAGTGTTAACCGTAACGGATCTCACATCTAAATTGATATTACCCTCGTCTACGACTCGGGCGATATAATTTGGGCGATATATGTCGTATCGCCCCGAGGCCAGTCAATATTGCTGTAATAATAATGTGACTTGTTAAGCGCCAAATCCAGAGTACTCAATGCGCATAAAGAGCTAAGCGTTATGTAAAAAAGTTTCCAGAAGATTTTTACACGTCTCGATAGAGGTGCATTTGTTTGTGTCTTCAGGAAGGATATTCTACAAATTTGGGCACGCATAAGCAAATGATCTTTCCCCCCTAGTTTTTGAAACTTTTGGAATAACAAGAAGTGGATGAGCGCAAACAGCTGGGTAACATTCTGGCAAAGAATTTATTTTCATTCTGATAGATGAGACACAAACTCAAGTAAACATGTGAAAAACCCATTTTGTATTTTTTTTTCAATTCCAAGGACTCTTTCCAAAGTGTAAACTCGTTATTGATACGCACATAGAACAGAAACGGGCTCTCTCAAGATATTCTGCATGCTTATAATAGTTAGCCCCTTGTGACTTATTACTTTGTACTGTCTTGTTTAGATATCTGCATGTATACGAATGGTGTCTATTATCTATTGTTATAATGTCACATTTTGTAAGTTTGATCATTTTGTATAATATGTTTTTTTAAATATTATGATTACTGTGATTTCTTTAAATTAATAAATGCAGAAGATTCTCCAACACTCCTTTTTTTAATCTGTTCGACTATTAATTTATATATTTTTCCTCTTGAAACCTAATAATGAATTTAATTATCCCGATTTTAATTGATTTATATATATTCGCATTACCATTGGTAAATCATATCAAAATATTGCACTAGTATTTGGTTAATTTTTTTTTACATAACTTGGTTACATACATGTATATTTCATTTTTATACAACAGATTGTTCATTATCTTGTATTGCTTTTTCCTCTTTCATACATAATTTTCAGATAGCATAGGCCTATTTTGATTTATTTTTTAAAGTAATAGGTTAAGCAAAGAAAATCTAGATTCGCTGACGTTAAAATCAAATACAAAAAATGTCTTCCATAGAAAAGTATATATATTTTTTTTAACATTGAAACAATTTATGATTAACGTGGTCACGAGGTTGATGGCAAGTGTGATACACTCAATTTCTTTTTTATTTTTAAGTTAAACATGACGATGAAGAAACCATTGATTTATTAATTAATTGAACAACATGAATTACAGAAATGATGAGTCAGCATGTTCGAGTCATGAAAGTAGAATAAGATTATCACTAAGAAAGAAAATCAAATTGGCATATTTTGTATTAAATTGCCAAAAAATGAGAGTGTGGTGTCTTGGCCTCCGTCATTAATTGCATAGTACCTTTGTTAAGGGTTTTATGAAAAGAAGTGAAACTTAAAAAAGCCATGCATAGCTATCTTATTTTACTTCCGATTATGATGGATATTTAAAAAAAAGGTAATATGCTTGTCTGGTTGTCTTGAACCTTCTTTTGGAGTTTCAATGCTAGCGCATAATATTGACGAGGCGAATTAAGTCTTATTACCATGATTTTATGGAACAAAAAAAGAAGAATTTCAGTGATTAAATTAAGTGAAATAAGCAAAATATTGGTGCATGAATCAACCGTGCATGTAGGCCTTTCAGAGAGACTGTGATTATTTTCATTCCACCCCCTCCCCCCCAAAAAAAGAATAATATAATAGAGAATTGAGAAACTACTAGTATGAGAAGCGCCCGGGAGAAGAGGGGGAGAGAGGAAGAGAGGGTGAAGGGGAGGGTGAAATTAAAGCAACGAAACATGCGACGATATTATTTTTTTGATGACTAGCTATAAAGTCTAATTCTTCAGAGGGCGCAATCGAAAATCTTGCATTCAAGTTTCGCCACGCACGGATCCGGATGCGATGCGAGAGAAATCTGCAGCTGCATAATATGCCCTGCCCACTTTTAGCTCCGTGCATGCCGGGCTCACTCACGTGTGGTTTCATTCGCATTGGATACACGCTCCGGATACACACAAAGAATTCGCATTCTCCATTAATTCTCGTACGGTGGAGTCGAGTGGCATCCTTTTGAGGAGGAGAAAAGAAGATGGCTACTTCAGACGATGCATCTTTACCTCGAAGCACATCTGCTGGATTTCCAGATTCCCTCACTCATTTCTTGCTAGTAGTTGTTGGAGAACCATTAGCAGAGGACAAAATTGATTTGATCTTGGCGGAAGTAGAGAAAGGTGAGATAGGGTCTTTTATCGATAAGAATATCACAAGACACAATTGATTAATCCAGCCAATCAATTTCATGTCCATTGAAAATACACAGATAGATCTGCATGTACATGTCAGACTCATTGTTCATCAATAGATTTATCTGTTCTCTTTTTTTCTCAGCATATGATGTATGAACTATGATGGGTAATTATAAATTGATTAACTCTTTCTCTCTGTCGTATCAACTATCAAATGAAGTAGACATATTGGTAGACCAAAACTAAAAGCTTCAGTCTCTGTAGACTGTAAGACTGTATTTTGGTTGTTCCGCTGAACTGCGTTGGCTCCACTCACCTATGCCATGGGGATGATAGTAAAATGTCAGAAATTGTTGAATAAATCCCAAGAAACGACGGTTATTCCTGTCTAACATATTGGTAGAACTAGCAATTGGTAGAACAAATAGGCCTACTGATAGGTCTAGGATCTAACGTTAGTGACAAGATGGGCATAGATCTAGTCTACCTAAGTTCGACTAGATTGTCTATAGACTGCACTCCTTCATTTGAATTGGATCTTAGTTATAGATCTATATGAGCTGAATCCCGGGGGGGGGGGGGGGGGGGGGGTGGGTGAGGCAGGCAAATATATTGCTGTACACACACGTGACCCCAAAAACATGTTTAAACTAAAGGGGTAATTTTTCAGTTTTGGACGCGTGCCGCACGTGCACTCGTTCGGGGTATCAAAAACACACATTTTCAAGAAAAAGGGCACTCATTCAATGAACAAGGTTATGATATTGCCTTGTTCTCATTTACATCTCCATGTGTGGCAAAATAAGGTTAGCAATGTTAAGCTTATTTTTATCTTTTTCTTTGGGAGAAATGCTTGATTTTTTTACACTGTCAGTTTCCATTACAGCTATTCATCATATAACCTGGCTCTTAAGTAAATTTGAATCTTTAAATTATTTTTCTTAATTAAAAATAGAGATTTAAAAATGAAAAATTTTCTTGCCATATTACTGTCCACCCATAGAGGGCCTATACAAAAATATGCCAAAAATTTAAGTTTTTGAGCGCTCTGATGAATACAAAAATTATTCCCAAGTTACTAATGAAAAAGAAATTGCAACTGGATGGAAATTATTCATCTTGGTCACAAAAGTGATATTTTAGTTATTTTTTTAAAAAGTTTGTGCTCTGTACAGCATTGGCATACCATAGTCCTACCTGTAGATTCCCTACAGGCAGGATGGTTGCAGTGAGTGAGTGAAAAAGGGGTAGTTTTGAAAGACTGGTTTGGTCAATCGCAGGGTCAAACGTATTCAGGGTACATGTATGTTTTTTTCCAAAGCTTTTTTTTTAAACACTAGCCAAAGCCCATAACACAAAGATTAGCAATGATCGTAGAACACTTTTCTACGGTGAAAATCAAGCGTACGATTAATTGCTATTAAACCTTTGTGTTACGGGACCCAGTTTAGGGTATGTTTTTTATGGCAACAACTTGTTTAGGGGCCAAAATGTGAAAATAAAGCCTGCGGAAAACTTGTTTAGGGGGTTATTTTGCACACAGAGAAAAACTTGTTTAGGGGGTGTTTGGAAATAATTTGTCCACGTGTGTGTACAGCAATACATTTGACTGCCCCCCCCCCCCCCGGGCTAAATCCCTGGTAGACTTCAAGCACATTTGATGTGCACAGTACCTGTATGTATCCCTATCCCGTCTTTTAAAAGGAATCTTTCTAGCGCTAGATGTTATGCGTCTTTTTAATTACATAGTGTTTTTCCTGCATTCCCCATTTAAGTGTAACTGAGAGTTGGTATTTTAAAGGCAATGTTCATTTTTCCAGCACAAAATACACAGCTCTGACATTTGACAAGATGTATTTGGATGGTTATTTCCAATTCGTCCAATTCATTGCCAACTTGTCTACGATCATTTGGTCTACCATCGGTTCATCCACTATCCACATGGTCTAATTGCCAATTTGTCCACCCACCATTTCATCTAATAACCAGTTGGTCAAATTGCCATTTAGTCCAGACTCCATATACCATTTGGTCTGTATACCGTTGGGTCTAATTGGACTAAGTGTTAATTGTGCAAAATGAATGAAAATGAAATGGACATATTAGACCAACTGGTTATGAGGCAAAATGGTCATAGATGAAATGGTGATTAGATGAAGTGATGATTGGACCAAATGGTTGTTAGACAAAATGTTGATGGCTGGAATGGAATTTAATACCATGTGGTGAGTGGACGAGTCGACGGTAGAAGAATTGGCAATTTACCATTTTGACATGATGGAGAGACCAGTAAAATAAATCAATTGCAAACTTAAGGTATTTCTCCGAGATGCCTGAGTGCCTGACTTGTTTTATACATCAATCACACATTGCAAAGTGAAAAAAATTAAACTTAGTTATAGTATTCAATGATAATCCAGGCTGGATATTAGCAGCGTCCTGGTGGCCCAAGGCAACCAAAGATGAGAGTGAATCCACCAAATTTTTTAAAAGCCCACACTTGGTGGCCCAGTTAGGCTACCAAAGGTTTGATAAATTTATATTGTAATGTTTTCTCTTTTTTTTTTTTTTGGGGGGGGGGGGTTCCCCCATATTTGCTTATCCAGCCAGCAAAAATATGAAATTGATGATTTTGGTGGACTGATCGGGCCACCAAGAAAAAAAGTTAGTGTGGAGCCGTGGATAATCATTCTGCATGTTTGACAAAATGAAATTGAAAATGAAATCTAAGTTTTCTTCGCGAAATATAAAAAGTTTTATAGGAACTGCAAGAAAAATTTTACGATGTCAGATGGATGCGCTGCAATCTTGGCTTTTGTGATGAAAAACAATGTCACAATTTTTAGGCCGATTGCCAGTGAGACAATGCAAGCCATGTGTTTATTTAAAAAAAATATTGGCCCATTGATATTTGTACATTGTATCCCTCGACATTGGTCAGATCAGCACAGGAAATACATGAGGGTGAAGAGCGATTTCGCCCTCATTACAGCGTAATTGGCCCATACAATTCTCCCAAAATGCATGTTTTGGGGTGACCATTCTTTCTAGAGTGGCCCCAAGATCTGTCACAAATGATATTGAAATTCTGCACTCATTCTAATGTTAGAGGCTTGGAGCGCCTGTAAAAAAAATATATATATATTTCCAACCTGGGTAGATCAAAATAACAGCAGCAGTTTCCTGTAGTATGATGTACATGTAGCCTTGTAGGGGATTCTAATATACTGTGCATTATATCAGCAAATGGAAATGAATTCACAAACTATGGAATGGAGCAATTTTTTTTAAAAGGATAATGGAGAGTGCTCCACTTTAGGTCATTTGAAATTTGTCCCATTAGGGACACCATTATTTGAAGCTATTTGATTATATTTTGTTTTTCAATCTATAAATATAGCAGTATGTGTATTTACCCTTTGAATTGCATTTTTTCTGTTAACTCTTGGTAAATCAAATTCAGAGAAAAATACAAGAATATGACAAATTTAAAAGAAGTATTGATATATTTTGGCAAAATAAGCACTTTGAGCTTTCATGACTCCTCACGCAAGCTCATGAAGAAGTAGTTTTCAGCAATATTAATCCTACAAGAAGCGACCGGGAGTAACAGGCTCACGCCTTCATACCATACCAGGTGATGATGAATTTGGTTTTTATACCGTTTTTTAGATTAGTAATTTTCCATTCTTTAAATTTTTATATAATTTGCACTGGGAAGAGAAGCTGTTTGATTGAGAAGAGATGTACAAAGTATATGTAATGTAGTGTTTAATAGATGGCACATTGTTGTACAGTGTACTTAGTTTAGTAGTTGTACCAAATTAATCTTCCTAGAATTCTTAAATTGTAAACGAATACACAAGTACAAGGTTCTGAAATACAATCACCTATTTTGTCACTCAATCTTTCCCAATATCCAGTGATAAAGTTGCAATATACTACACTGGCTATTCTCCAAATCTCACTTAATACAAGAATTTACGTTTTCCTGTTGGGAGATTCTAATACCTGACTTCCTGTTTTTGGCCCCCAATTTGTTTTCAAAATCAATAATAGAAGTGGAAACATAGTCGGATATCATTTGTGCACATCTGTGCCCTGGTTAGGCAATGATTATTGTTACAGAGGAAGTGATTCTAGTCCATTGTCTGTCTTACTATTTTCTGTGATGAATCTTTCAACAGTATGCAGTTAAAATCAAGGCATCTCGAAGGCATTTGAAGCCCTCGCAGTTCCACAGATCAATTATTGTTCCAGTTCCCCTTTCGCAAAATGAACGTCGGATTTGGCGATAGCTCATTTGCCCTTACTTCCCTAAACTGTGGAATTAGCTTGCCGGTTGGCAATACAAAAATGTCCAGCTCTAATTACTAGTACCTTCAAATCTATTTCAGTGCTTTGTAGCTCTTAACCATTGCAGATGAATAATAATATTAAATTGGTACTTATATAGCGCATAATCAATTAAAATTGCTCTATGCACTATATACAAATTGCTCTCCAATATTACAATTACACTGCAACAAAAATAATTATGTTTTCAAATGTCTTTTGAAAGATTCAACAGAAGTACATGATCAAAGGTGAATTGGTAAACTATTCTATAATTTGGGACCGCAAAAATCAAAGCTAGCTTCCCCCCTCTTTTGAAACAACTCTAGGAATGTGTAAAATTGTAGTATCTTCACTAGAATGAAGTCTGTAATGTGGCCGGTGTGGTGATCTATTAAAGTAAACTATAGACTAATAAACTAACAGTGCAACTTTACTTTGTAAGAAATTCTTTTGTCAACTGGTAACTAATGCAAATGCTTCAACAAAAGAGTGGCCCGTTCATACTTCTGCGCTTTCAAGATGATCCAAGTGGCGCGATTGGAATGCGCTGCAACCTTTCACAATCTGTTTTCACGATGAGTAAACCGTATGTACTATTATTACTATTATCATTATTATTATTACTAGTAGTAGTTTCATCATCATTATTGTTATTTCTATTTATCTGATATGTCAAAGTTGTTGGGAATGCTCTATTTCTTCAGGCTTCTTTTTTGTATGCATGCTTGCACTGGATCATCTACAAAATTATGTTTCTGTTTATTTAATATTAAAAATTTTATGATAAAACAATATTGATTCCTGATGGACCACTTCCAAATCCAGTCAAATGTTATTCCAAATGTAAGATGAGATGATATGAGTCATTTGTTGTGCATCTCAGGGTTGCATCCCTCTTTACATGTACCTGCTGACTGTACCAGGGGCCCATGTACAAGAGAGAAACATACAGAAGGTGCTTTCAGACCTACTCCAAAACTGAAAATTCTCTGATGGAAAAATCTTTCCTGATGTACCCCGAGTAGAGTATACATGTACCAGATGGGTGTTTCATAAAGCTGTTCGTAAGTAACAGTAAGACTTCATGAAATCAAGAAATTGGAAGGAGGAGAGGGGCAAACAAGTTTTTTAGGTAAAACTTTACGCCCACAACAAGGTATGTTACAAGGTATGTAAGAGCAACTCTAAAAACGACTGGTAATGCTTTCCTTTGTGCTTGATAATCACCAATGAACATTTAATGTTGAATATCATTTCCCACAAGAAAGGATCACCACTCGTTCTTAATTAAAGTCGCTCTTAACTTTAATATGAAAAGCTTTATGAAATGGCCCCCTGATGGGTGTTTAGTAAGTTATGACTTTAATAACGACTGGTGAACCTTTCTTCGGGACTAAATCAACGCTAATGGAAATCTGATGTGTATCACTTCAGGATCACCAGTTGTTCTGAAGGCTGCCCGTAACTTACGAACAGCTTTTGAATGCAAATTACTTGTAATATCCCTGAAAGAAATCTATCCATATTGCTTTTCAAAATTATGAGATCTATTGCATTAGGATTTTTCCAGGGTCATGGGCATTCTTACAATGTGGACTTGTACATGTAGCATGGACCCTTGTATGAAGTATGTAGGCCTACTGTAACAAGAACTTTCCCATCCCAGCAAGTATGCTGCTCTCTGCTCGCTCTGCTTGTGATTTTGAATTTCGTGCCTTGTCTGCTACCTAAGTAGTCAGACCGTATTGCACATTCTCATGTTCATCAAGAATTTTTTTTTTTCGTCTTTGGATTCAATACCTGAAGTGATCTGATTCAGATAAGTACGAATGTATGAATGTGGACGACAATGTTCTATATTTCAAAGCATGAAAAAGTTTTTTTGTGGTAAATATACAGGTATTTTTGTGATTGACTTGATCTGAGAGCACCTTGAAGGGCTGCTTGAGCATGGCTGTGGATGGCTGTAAAGCAGAACCTTGTGTCTACACCTTGGATGCGGGCCAACTTTACAAATTCTTCAATCCCTGGGAAACTAGTTTATAAAGTGCAAAAATAAAAAAGATCGCCAATATGCAAAACTCCAATCCATTCTATTCATGACCAGTTTTGAAGATCATGTCCTGGTGGGTGTTTCATAAAGCTGTTCGTATTAAAGTAAAGAGCGACTTTAAGAATGACTGGTGATCCTTTCTTGTAAATGGCGATGTTTGAGCATGTAAGGGAGGTTCATGAGTCATTCTTAAAGTCGCTCTTAACTTAATACAAATAGCTTTATGAAACGGCGCCCGGTACAAAATTTGACAGATTTCATGATAAAACTAAGGCCTAACAGAACTAATGGAAAAAATGGGTCGGTCAGTGCATTTTTTTTTCTTTCCAATGTCACAAATAGTTCCCCATTCGCATTAAAAAAGGTACAGTGTAGGCAAAACCATGAAAAGTAGGGTCATGTGCCACTTACATTGACGAGTGGATACCATGCGCGACCCCAAAAAACACGTAAAAAGGATGTCTTTTTCAAGATAGCGCACGTTATGTACGTAACGTGATAAGGGTGTCAAAAACACAAAAATATTGAAAAAAGGGTATCTATTTCGCTCAGAAAAATATACGTGTTTAGGGTCAAATATGCGGGGATGATAAAACAAAATCAAAATGTTTTATAAAGGATGTACTTTTTGCCCCAACACTACGTGTTTAGAGTCCGATTTGCGCGAGGTGTGATAGGTGGGGCCGTACTAAACCAAAATAAAATGGTGTGTAAAGGTAAAACCGACGACCGACGGACCCGTGACATAACAATAAAATATCGCTGTACTTGTTTAGGGGTTCATTTCAGGAAATACTTGCCAAGAGTATCGTTTTGTTTCTAATACTTGTTAAGGGATGCATTTTCAGAATATATGGAAAATACATCGCTGTACTTGTTTAGGGGCTCAATTCTGGTAATACTTGCCAATAGTATTTGTTTCCAATACTTGTTAAGGGTAGGGTTTCAAACGCCAACACTTGTTAAGGGGTGCATTTTCAGAATATGGAAAATACGTGTTTAGGGTGCTTTTCAAGACCCCGTGGTCGCGCATGGTATCCACTCGTCAATGGAAGTGGCCCTCCCCCCCCCCTGGGTCATGTGATTATTGTAGGCTGATGAAAACAGGTCTCGTAAATTACTGTGGAAACATCTGCTTAAATAGCATGATTGAATGGTTTGCAAATCTGCAGGCTTTGTAGTACCCAGTCTGGGACACAGACAATGTGAATAAAAGATTCCTATTATTTGAATCAACATGCCAGTGTGTGCCTTTCACAGTACCCACAATAGCTTCCATGATCCCATGGTCTTTGGTATGAGTCATAGGGCTACCCTACCCATGGCATAGACCATAACCTTTGTACTCTAATTGATCAAATGATCAATTATTTATTAAAGGGCTTTGAGATTAGTTCAAAGAAGTGATAAGGGTGGATATATTCATAAGCAGGGGCTCTCTTGGATTCTGATGACCTTAAGTTAAGGTCATGAAAACATTGGTGGAATACACTCACAAGTGGCACCAGCTCGATTGGCAAGATCATTTCTACCAGCAGTGACAATCTTTGTGCATGTCATTTACCATTGGAGTTTTTTATTTTTATTTTACATTGGAAGGGGGGGGGGGGGTTGGGAAAGGTTAATCTCTGAATCTTCAAGGTTCTTTTCAGGTGGTTTAGGAAAAACAGGGAATAATTTTGCTTTACAAATCGATTAGAATAAGAGAAAAGCTCTACATTACGTTCTGTACAGGCCTTTACAATTAAAAGAAAAATTGCCACAAATTTTGTTTGTGTGTGTAAGCGATACTAGGATGCCCAAACATTAAAAATACATGTATGACGCCTTCGAGACATGGAAACAATAAGAAAAATGTTTTGGGCAAACATCTATGTTTTGCCCTAGACATTATGTTTGTACATGGTTTGTAGTGCTGCTTGCCTGTGTGTGATTCATCAACTGAATTGCCCTGCAAGATCATCCCTTTTCCAGCCTGACCAACTGATGTGAAACTATCTGTAATTTACTATGGTCTATGGGCATACATGTAGATAGACTCTTGTTTATAATTTTGTTAATGTTTGAAAATTCTTGAAGATTATCTGTGAAGATGAATGAAAATGAAACTAATTGGTCCTTGAATGGATTGTAGGCGATTAGTGATGTTGGATTGTTTGGATCCATGGCTTGTATTTGCATTATGGACATGACAAGTCAACTACATACTGTTAGTATGTGTCTTCTCTTTATAGTCTCAGGACAATTGCTTTAATACTAGTATGTATGTTGCTCTTGTATGGAGGAAAGAAAAGATGGGATCAGCTCTAAAATAATGTCATACTATGTAACGCAAGTCAATGAGCTCTTGCTGCATCCACAATGCTTTTGACTCAAGTTATTTCTGATTTAATTTTCCTTTTTTGAAGTCAAGGATATGAGCTGTTAAGTATAAACTTAAAAATAAATGATTCTTGGATCCTTTGCTGATCATAATGACTTGGGCCTATTTCTTGTTACGATGTACACTGTAGAGCACTCGCTTGATCTAGGCATTACCTGTAGGCCTATATTTTGTTTTCCTGTAAATTTTGACAATGCTTGTGCTTTTATTATTCATACATCTACCTTGGAAATCTTACCTTAGATGTACATTTAGGCATAAAAGTTATATTTGCCTTTATATGACACCTAGATAGATCCTTGTCATTTGATTAGTTGTTTGATATCGATCATTCAGCCCATTTTACAATGTCATCAACCATGCAATTTTGGATCCATTCATCGTGCAATTTTGGATGATTGGATCCATACGATTTTGTCCATTGCACACGTGCACTGAGACTGCAGTCACTACAAGTAAAACCACTCTTGTTTGCAGCTTGCATGCTGTAAACATGTACGCGACAATCAAAAGACCAAGCTCGCATATTTTACATCGAAATTCATAAAATTCATATGAAAATGAATCTTTTCTTAGGTGTCATATTAACCAAATAATGAATGTTATTTCCATTCGTGCAATGGACAGAATACTTCATTCGGTGAAAGATGAAATGAATGATCCATTCAACTATGGATCATTTCATCTTTCACCTCATGAAGTATTTTGTCCACTGCACTCATAAACATTCATTATTTGTATATTGTGTGTCTGCAGATCAGCAATAAAGAATAAGGGCCGTGCTGTTGTTTTGACTGGGTCAAACCAGTCCTCCTTCTGTGACCCAAAATTTGTCAAGCTTCGATTTGAAAGTGTTCAATGATGGACTTTGTGTGCAACATACATGGGACTTTTTAAGGTAAAAGGAAACCAAAACCCAAGAAGAGAAGCAATCTTATTGGAAAGAGTGAAATGAGAGGAACAATTTAAAGAAAGTTTCATCAAAATCGGTTATAAAATAAGCAAGTTATGGACGTTTCAAAAGTCTTGATGTACTTTAAACATGTATGGGTATCCTCAAATTGGCAAACATGCTTCAAAATGGCTGATTTTGTGGACAATTCTCCATTTGTGTTGCACACAAATTTTCCCCTTTATTTTACATATCTCATATTATCTTTTCCTGACATTGACATACTATTTGGTGGGAATTATATTTTCCCATGACATATGTTGTGCTCAGAAGGAGGCAAGATGCAATTTGAAAGATAATGTGGAAAAGCTGATAATTTGTGTACAAAACAAATGGAGAGTTGTCCACAAAATCAGCCATTTTGAAGCACGTTTGCCAATTTGCTTATTTCATAACCGATTTTGATGAAACTTATTTTAAATTGTTCCTCTCGTTTTACTCTTTCCAATAAGATTGCTTCTCTTCTTGGGTTTTGGTTTCCTTTAATGTTGATTTGCCAACAGCTGTATTTTTAATGTGGACATGTTTGTCGTGTTCTGCAATATGGCTATACTTCCTTGTTTAATAAATTTCAATGTAGTCGTGATTCATTGTCGTAACCTAACCTTTGAAGTGATGAATTATAGGATTAATGGTTTGGGCAATCTACAATTATATGATTGCCAGCAATTCTTGATTTAATCTTCTGGCTATTTTTAGCGTTAAGTTGAACTTGAAGGATGAAATGAATCCTAGACTTGATTAATTACTTTTCATGTGTAATGGAACTTTAAAGGAAAAGATTTTTGTTCTTTGACAGATTGCTGTGTGAGGGTCACTTGTATTTCAGAATGTGCATTTTTTGTCTCAAAGACAGAGGTCATTTGAGAACAAATTTATGTCAAAGATGTTGCCATACATAAGTGCTGGAATTTACATGTATATTCATTGAAAGTCAGCAAATTCTATACTAATACCCCTTTGATAAACCAAATTATACGACTAATAGCAGCATAATTTGGTCGTAAAATCAGAGGAGGACCAGAGTTATCCGCATTATTTTGATGCTGCAATTATCCGCATAATAGCGGCATCGGGACAAGATTTTGACTTTATGAACGCATTTCGAAAGTAATGCGGATAATTGCCATGGTGCGGTCACAAGGTCACCCTTTTCCAACACAACCGCATCGGAGGGGGTGTGTGCGGTTGCCATGACGATTATCCGCCTTTTTCAGGACGGGCGCTCATAAAAATAGTGCGGATTATTTTCGGAGTTTGTGAATGCAATTTTTATTGAAATATCCGCATTACTCTTAGGCGGCTAATTGGAGGATGGGTTTATGAAAGGGGTATAAGTTATTATTGCTTTTCTTTTTATTGGGTTCCCAAAGCTGCCATTGCTTTAGTTATTTGCTCAGTTTTCTGGGTAGAATAACAGTACGTTCAATATTGCCCTTCCTTTTGATAGCCAAAATTGACATAAATTTGAGGTAATTTTCCATTTCTTCACTTTCAAATTTCTACAAATATACAGTGATTTGGGTAAATATGCTTTTCACACTGTACTTTTTTCCTTAACCCCGGGAAATTGGTGGGGCTAAGGGGGGCCTTAGCCCCACCAATTTCTCGGGGTTAAGCTTAGCCCACTTCGTTTTCACACTACATGTACGTTTTAGCAAAGTGGGCTAGCACGGTAAATAGTACCGTACTATCTGGCCCTGCAAAAAAGCAGGGTTAGCCGGCTTATTGTGGTGCTAGCACCTCAATTGCGATGCTAATATGCTTTTCACACTGTACTTTTTTTCCTTAACCCCGGGAAATTGGTGGGGCTAAGGGGGGCCTTAGCCCCACCAATTTCCGGGGTTAAGCTTAGCCCACTTCGTTTTCACACTACATGTACGTTTTAGCAAAGTGGGCTAGCACGGTAAATAGTACCGTACTATCTGGCCCTGCAAAAAAGCAGGGTTAGCCGGCTTATTGTGGTGCTAGCACCTCAATTGCGGTGCTAAGAGATGCAGTGTGAAACGAAACTGGGCTTAGGAAAAGTGGGGCTAAGCAATAGCCAATCACAGAAGTCGAAATTGCACGTTAATCACGCGCTGTATGGTAAAATCATCCATATTCGTGAGCTGTGGGATAGTCCGGGGTTAAGGCGTTAACCCCGGCTAAGCAGATAGTATGGGGTTAAGAAAGACAGTGTGAATCCAAAAAAAGATAGTATGGGGTTAAGGATAGTCCGGGGTTAAGGATAGTACGGGGTTAAGGAAATGCAGTGTGAAAAGCATATTTGAAGACATAACCACTACCAGACAGCTAGCTAGGCTTTCAAAACTCTTGTCAGAAAATGCAAGAAAAAAGAAAAACAATTTTTTTTTTATATCATCAGAAACTTTCGCTGTATTAGGGCAATTCCATAAAATGATCAACCTTTTTGTACGTCCGACCCCCATTTTCCTCAAGTCTTTCTTCACTTAATAAACTAACCAAGTCATGGTCCCTTAAAACATTACAGACTGTCAAAAGAACAAGAAATCAGAGACAGAAAATTTCAAGGTCCCACATATCTTCAGTTTTACGAACCGGCTCAAACCTAATTTTCGGTCAAATTTTCGAAAGCTGTATTTTGCATGTATTCTGAAAGCCTGTGATTTACTCTATTGATATGCCAAATTTCAGATCAAAGTTTGTATTATTTAAAGAATAAGGGCATATTTAATATTTTTGCGAACCGGCTCAACCCCCTCCTTTGATTTTATGAACTGGCTGAAACCATTCTTTGTGTAGTACTATTTCTCTGGAATGGCGCGCACAGGTCAAAGCCCCGATCTAGATGCGGTGCGTATGTGGTTTTCGCAGGGTTTGTGCCTCTAAAGAACATGCGCATGTCATGAATGATTTTACGAATGGGCTCAAACTGTGGTTTGTGCTGCTAAAAAAACAGTGCGCATGGTGCGCATGATTTTACCATGGATTTGTAATAGGTCCATGATTTTACCAACTGGCTCACACACCCCGTTTTGGGTAAAAATTAGCAGCTTCTGAAATGCATACAAGCGCTTCCTTTCAAATATTAAAAAGTGGGGAATATGAATTGCCGACAAAACTTTGTATATCACAAAAGAATAGAATGTATGCTTTTTATATCTGGTTTCTTTTGAAGCGCGAAGTTATAAGCGTCTGAAAAACATCAAGAATTTGAACGCGATTATCTCGAAAGCATGTTTTGGAGACCAGCAAAGGTTTGAGCCAGTTCTAAAAATCGCTGACGATTTAAGGGCCCTGGGTCAGACGTACATGTTTTATGGAATTGCCCATTACGGTACTTGCTCAACGACGATAAAATGTACATGTACAGAACAACATGGAGGCCTTTAGAGTTTCCAATATAAGATTTTTTTAAATCAAGACCTTAACTTTCATGCCCTACATTTAATCAATTTCTTGCTTAATGGCTTTGCTTTAGCAAGTTAGCAACAGGTTTAATTGTTTGGTTACCCTCTTGTGGGTAGGAGCTGCAGCTTGACAGTCTATACATTGGCTCCACTCTGGCGAGTAACTGCAACAATTGGCAGCTTTACAAGTATTTGCTAATGAGGGTTTGTTAGCGGTTTGATGAGCTCATACTATCACCTGTCTTCGCTGCAGGTTTTGTAGCAATACCTGACTCACAATAATACAGTTTTGTAGTGGCCTTCCACCGCTGCAGATTCGGGGTCTTGATATATGCTTTTCACACTGCATTTCCTTCCATACTATCCTTAACCCCGGACCATCCTTAACCCCATACTATCTGTTTTTGTTTCACACTGTCTTTCTTAACCCCATACTATTTGCTTAGCCTTAATCCCGACTATTGCACAGCTCATGAATATTAATGATTTTACCATACAGAGCGCGATTAACGTGCAATTTCGACTTCTGTGATTGGCTAATGCTTAGCCCCACTTTTCCTTAGCCCACTTTTGTTTCACACTGTATCTCTTAGCACTGCAATTGTGGTGCTCGCAACAATATTTTGAATTAAAGAAAGAATCAGCTTTTTAACAATTGTATGATGTGATTGAAGTGCAAAATAACAATATTAATGGGTGAATGAGTGAGCAGATGGATGGATGAATAATTGATTGAATGGATGAATATGAGCAAAGTCTTAATCAAGTTCAGATGTCTGCCACTGAACCATTATCAAGGAAGTAAATGTTTATGTGAGTAGATTTCTATCTACCATATTCATTTTGGTTTCACAAGCTGGGAAAAGGAGACCAGGACAAAAGTAAAGCTTGCTCGATGTTAGTTTTTATTTGAGCATTGACCCTTGGGTGGGGAAGTAATACAAGCCAGCAAAAACAAAAGGAAATCAAATTGATGCCATGCATTCACAAGTCTTGTCCACATGAGATTGATTGAGAGATCCTCAGAAATACATATTTTTTGTGGAATGCCATGGGTCATATGATTTGAAAAATATCTTGGTCAGTAAGAATTTATCACAGGCTTATCTAATAAAAACACTTTAAAATCAAGAACATTTTGATTGAAACAGATTATGGGTAATATTCTCACAAGGAAGAAAGATAAAAAAATTAGATGTTCGAAGAATTTTATTCTTTTTATACTCCCGTCTCGACGGGACGTATTATGGTATCACGCTCGGTGTCTGTCCGTCTGTTAACTTTTCCTTGTAAACGCGATAACTTCAGTTTGACTTAACCTAGGCTCATATAATTTGGTATGTATGATACTAGCATAGTCCCCAGAAGCCTATTGATTTTGAGGTCAAAAGGTCAAAGGTCAAGGTCACAGTGACATGTTTTCACCTTACCCTGCTGCAGTCCTTGTAAACGCGATTACTTCAGTTTAACTTAACCTAGGCTCATATAATTTGATATGTAGGATACTAGCATGGATCCCACAAAGCCTATCGATTTTGAGGTCAAAAGGTCAAAGGTCAAGGTCACAGTGACATTTTTTCACCGTATCCTACTGAAGTCTTTGTAAACGCGATAACTTCTGTTTAACTTAACCTAGGCTCATATAATTTGGTTTGTATGATACTAGCATAGATCTCAGGAATTCTATTGATATTGAGGTCAGAGAGTCAAAGGTGAAGTCGCCACCTTCCACTTTTCTTGCTTGACCAATATTTCCATTTTCCGCTTTACAGGCGGGCGTATAATGTGCTCGCCTTAGCGACGCTCTTGTTCAAACAATTTGTGTTTTCACTTTTTATAGATCTATACAATTCGAGCCTTTCATCCTTTTTAAAATATACTTGTATATTCGTCATTCTTTATACCGTTTTCAATTTACTTTCCTGTGGATTAAAAAAATTCTAACAAGGAAATTGAAATAAATGTCATAAGAAACAGCTGTTGAAGAAGACTGAATAATGTTTTGGAATATTGGCTCTGATTTTTCATGATCAGTAATAAGGGGAAAAAATGGATCTGAGACCTACAAATACAATACATATAGTTTCAGACTTTGAACCGTAAAACATACATGTGTGAACTCTTTTTTATGAAAAGTAAATTACAAATTTATATCAATTACAAAAAATTAAAAGTGTAATCAATCATGGTTTACAAATGTAGGCAAAAAGGCTACAGGTAAAATTCCTGAGGCCATGGCAAGGGATTGATGACAATATTGTGAATGCTTTGCAGGCAAACTTATGAAATCTGCACAACCACTTTATTCCTAGTCTACATAACTCGATATTTCAATTGTGTGATTGTACATGCTGAAGCTGTGCTGTGCATAGAAGAAGGAAACTTTATGCTAGCAAAAGGTTAAAGTTGGAACCTCATTTTGAGGCGAGAGCCTAAACTCATATTGATCTTGAACTACATGTAACTGTAAAGTATTGGGATAAGCCTAATCTTGAATGTGCCAATAGAGATTAAACATGTCTGAGTGATTAGCTCATAGGATTAAATCCTTGCAGGATATGCTGTGTGGTATTGGATTACATTCATACGTGATGTATCCTCTCATCATGCTCATCGCCAAGTTCTTGATGGCTGCCCAAGTTTGTTTAGAAACCTCAAAGATCCCATTCTCATACTGTCTTCATAAATTAGTTTTAGTGGAAACCAATTTAACAAGTAATGGGAATGCTCAAGCGATCTTGGATGTGAGATCTCTAAAAATTATTAAATGGAGTCTTTCCTTCACTAAATGCGAGATGTTGTACCATTGCTCAAAGATGAATTTACTCCATTTATGCTGTACAATGCCTTGGAAATTAGTGAAAATATGGAAAAATAATCCTTTTTTTCCTATGTTAACCTATGGTAATGAGGGAAGAACCAATGAAAGCAAAAAGCAAATCCCTCAAACATGCATTGTATCAGGTGCGCATCTTATCTGCAGCAGCGGTGTGTGCAGTTAGCCAGTGGCTAGAATTAATTGTCCAATATCTTTTGTTTCTACAAGGAAGATCAATGTGGATTTTTGTAAAGCTATAACAGACAAGATAGAAGGTCAGTTTACATAGTGGAAGCAATTTACAATGACCTTTTCCTGAAAGACAACACAAGTACTTCCTCGAAGCTTAAATCTGAATATCTATTATGAAAACGATAATTTGTTTGAGTTTAATTACTTTTTGCTGATGTGCAAATTAACACCCATTCGTTTCTTTTAGGTCAAAAGGTGAGATGTAAAGTGACGTTGTCTTGATGACAGTGATATTGATTACAGTGATGTGAAGAAACATTAAGAAATCTGTCTATCCTCCATTTGAAAATAAGGTCATTTTTTAGTTCAGTAAATTTTAATGGAATGTGTAGGCCTACTCTTTATGGAGTGAATTTAAAAAAAATTGAATAAATAATATTAAAAAGTTATGAGCATTTGGAGTTTAGATCATTATTGTCATATAGATCCTCCTATTGGCAATGCGACAAAGATGTGTGATGTCACATGTGAACAACTTTGCCATTACATTTGTGAATAAACTGCCTCTTTTATGACATCTATCAGTAGATCATGTATTCTTTCTTTAGGTGGGCATGTAATACAGATTTTCAAAAAATACATTATGGATAAAGAGTTTGTATCACTAAAGAAAGAGCAAAAAGAGACATTTTGGGGGCATTTTGTACATGTACATGTAGTCCAATGGGAGGATCTCCATAGCATTTCTGATTGCAATTTTCAAATGCTCATAACTTTCTCATTATTCGTCTGATTTTTCTCAAACTTTCTTTGATTTTATTCTTTGTTTTTTCTGTTTCCACACAGGCCCACATGTTCCAAAGGTTTCATTCCCCTTTAAACTGACGTAGGGCCTTTTCACACGTGAATCTTGAATCATCATTGCAATGATGATTGCTATTGTAATCGTGACTGTGATTAGCGTTCGTGATTCTAATCATGTTCTAGTTTGGTTTCACACGAGCTAAATATTCGTCATTAGCCTCATTTTTCACTGGAATCATTCAAATTATGATTGTGAAAGGGCAGATAATCTTGTTGAACTCTGTCTCGATAATGAAAGGATGAATGCAAGTTCAAAAGTTAGTACAATAGCCCTCTACTTCCACTATCAAACACTCCCAGTAATTTTTTGCTCTAAACAAATAGTGCCAGCTGAAAATCCTGTCACTAGAAGAGTGTCATAAAGAGTTGAAATTGACTGGGAGTGGAACCTAGATCTGTCAAAGCTGGACATTGCTTGATTTGCTTCCATGGATTTTATTCCTCTTTTTTGTCAGCCCACATGTATATTGTATAATTTGTCTTCTGTATAGTGAATCCAATATTCATCAGTGGATATAAAAAAATATTGTCAAGTTTACAAGATAATTAAGCAATGAGTTTTGATATTCCACAACTAAAGCCTTTCACAGTACCACTGATATTCAGTTTCTGAACAAAAATCATTTTGCTATAAAAGGGGAAGTTCACCCTGTTGCTAAATTGATTTTGATAAAAGCAGAAAAATACAGAAAATTATTGATGAAGCCATGAAGGCATGATGAAAGTCCATCAGATAATTTATTTTAATGTGATGTCATATGAGCAGCAAATTTAAACATTAATATTTTTTTAAAGAAGGGAGTAAGAAATGACATGCACATGTATGTCTGATAACAGTATATATCCACCATGCAAATCATTATCAATTTTTGAGATGGCATTTTTGGGGACTTTATATCACACAACATACATGTATCGAGGGGCTGCTCGTCTGTAACATCACATAATTAAAACAAAACAAAAAACCCCAAACAAACATAACTTTGATTTTTGACTGACATCAAGCAATAATATTTATTAGTTTTTAAATTTTATATTAAAACCAACTTTATTGTCAGGGTGAATTCAATTTCCACCCACTTAGAAGTGGAGAGGAGCTTTGAATGGTTTTACCACCATTGAGGCCTTGAGTGTGGTTAGTGGTTGAAATGGCAATTAACCCAATTTATACCTATTATACAAAACTCCATGCATACACCATATCTTTTATGTTTTAATGTGCAACAAGTTTTGTGGCTCATGGGTGGTACTATTTCCATCTTGGATCGAGCGCTAGAAAGATGTTATCCTGTTCTAGAGATATTTTAAAGATATTCTGCTAGAACTACGCTTTACACATTTAAAGGTGATTCTAATGGAGCTACTTGTACATGGTCCACTGTGACATACAAACAGATTTATTTGCATCAAAGGCTGGCATAGGGGGAAGGGTATCAGGATGACAGGAGTTGAGGGAGTATGATATACATGTAGGAGCAAGAAATGGGGGGGGGGGGGGTAATTGTGGCCAGGAGAGCATGCAAGAAAACAATGTATTAAATATAGGTATGTCAGAATTTTTCAGTGAATAGTTGTCACAATGGTTGGATCGAGCATTTTTATTCATATTTTGATATCACATTGTGCTTTAATCCTAATTGAATTTCTTGTTATTTCACCTTCATGGGGAGTGGGGAAACATTCAATTATCAAGTTGCTGGGCATGCTGTGAGGAGCTAGATGAATGATAATGAATGGGAAATCCTGGGCTTCAGATATATCACGGGTATTGTGCAGTAGTACAGAACTTAAGAAGAATCCATTCCATGGATGGAAGGGAATGTCTAATTCATGACTAAATTCAGAGAACTTGATGTGAAAGCATTAATCGAATTAATATATTTGAAGCTTTCCACCAATGCACAGTTGAGAATATTTAAGTTTTTTTCTATCAGAGTGAAGAGAAAGTGCTTGCGCTAGATAGCACTCATGTATCATCGCAATCACCACCATCACCATCATCGTTATACATGTTAATTATATGCTTTTCACACTGCACTTTTTTCCCTTAACCCCAGGAAATTGGTGGGGCTAAGGGGGGGTGGGGGGGTCTTAGCCCCACCAATTTCCCGGGGTTAAGCTTAGCCCACTTCGTTTTCACACTACGTTTTAGCAAAGTGGGCTAGCACGGTAAATAGTACGGTACTATCTGGCCCTGCAAAAAAGCAGGGTTAGCCAGCTTATTGTGGCGCTAGCACCACAATTGCGGTGCTAAGAGATGCAGTGTGAAACGAAACAGGGCTAAGGAAAAGTGGGGCTAAGCATTAGCCAATCACAGAAGTCGAAATTGCACGTTAATCGCGCTCTGTATATGGTAAAATCATCAATATTTTTTAGATGTGTGATTGCCCGGGGTTAAGGCGTTAACCCCGGCTAAGCAAATAGTATGGGGTTAAGAAAGACAGTGTGAATCGAAAAAAAGATAGTATGGGGTTAAGGATAGTCCGGGGATAAGGATAGTATGGGGTTAAGGAATGCAATGTGAAAAGCATATAATAGTATGGGGTTAAGAAAGACAGTGTGAATTGAAAAAAAGATAGTATGGGGTTAAAGGTAAATTCCAGTTTTGGGAACGATCTCAAAATGACTTTTTACAGAATTCAATGTAATGATCACCAAAGTGTCTGTTTGTATGAATAAAAAATATGTGCCAAAGGATTCTGGAAGAAATTGTGTAATTGCTGAGAAATAAGCAAAATAAGCATGGATTCGGTCACTTCCGTCGGGTCTTTATTCCAGCAATAATAATACACTGTCCCACGTGTGCCTATCTGTGTTGGCGATCTTCAGTGTGATCGTTTTTAACTAGATATTATGATTTCACAAAGTTCAGTTTATGTAACTGTACCAGATCTAGATCCACGATGATATATCAATACTTTACCTTGGTTTTACAGACTTTCTCACGAAATCAGTGTTTTACTGCAACTACGTTCATTTAGCTTCAAGGATAGTCCGGGGTTAAGGATAGTATGGGGTTAAGGAAATGCAGTGTGAAAAGCATATTAGTAGGCCACTTTCACAAACCCAATATGGATGTACAGGGAAAAATATGATATACCTGTAGGCCCTACCACAGGAAGTGGACATGATGTACATGTAGGCTCTATAATGTTTATGTTAAATCTATGGTGAGCCATGGCCATCCTATGTCCGTGAAGATCAAGGACGCAAGCCTGTTCCAACAAAGTAACAGCCAATCGGCATGCTCCAAGCTTGTATGCTGGCGCTCACCTGGCCAAATTGAAGTTGCCCAAAAAAAAGGCTGTAGGAAAAGAGATTTTTTCTTTGAAGCATTGTCAATATCCTTTATCATCTTTGCATTCCTGAATGTCTTCTACATCGCTGAACGACAACCCATTGAAGCATGTCTTCTCGTCTTCAGTCCCCACATGTCTTATGTTCACTGAAGGAAACAAGACGTACCGGTTTCTATTTTTTGTTCGAAAATAAAAATGACATACTGGAATATCCCGACGTCATATTCTGGAAGAATTGATAGGGGAAAAAAAAGAGAAAAACAATGTAACTTTTTGGAATCCAGCAAAGCTTTTATGGAATATAATAACCCTGAATATGTGCGATGGATTCAGTGTGTACGATGTAGAATTCCGATACAGCATACAGCCATGTAGATGTCAATTGACTGTTTACTTCAATTATAAACACAGCAGGAGTGCCTATTTTGTAGGTACTAACTGCATGCGCATGTTTTCCTTAATTTAAAGTGTTTTATTACATGTATTCCATTTTAGTATTAGGTTTTTGTCTCGCCTGCATAGCAGAGCGAGACTATAGGCACCGCTTTTCCGACGGCGACGGCGGCGGCGGCGGCGGCGTCAACATCAAATCTTAACCTAAGGTTAAGTTTTTGAAATGACATCATAACTTAGAAAGTCTATGGACCTAGTTCATGAAACTTGGACATAAGGTTAATCAAGTATTACTGAACATCCTGCCTGAGTTTCAGGTCACATGATCAAGGTCAAAGGTCATTTAGGGTCAATGAACTTTGACCATGTTGGGAGAATTATTTTCAAAATCTTAACCGAAGGTTAAGTTTTAGAAATGACATCATAACTTAGAAAGTATATGGACCTAGTTCATGAAATTTGGACATAAGGTTAATCAAGTATTAGTGAACATCCTGCCTGAGTTTCAGGTCACATGACCAAGGTCAAAGGTCATTTAGGGTCAATTAACTTTGGCCAAGTTGGGGGTATTTGTTGAATTACCATCATAACTTTGAAAATTTATAGATCTAGTTCATGAAACTTGGACATTAGGTTAATTAAGTCCCACTGAATATCCTGTGCGAGTTTCAGGTCTCATGACCATGGTCAATGGTCATTTAAGGTCAATGAACTTTGGCCGTGTTGGGGGTATTTGTTAAATTACCATCCTAACTCTGAAAGTTTACGGATCTAGTTCATAAAACTTGGACATAAGAGTAATCAAGTATCACTGAACATCCTGTACGAGTTTCAGGTCACATAACCATGGTCAAAGGTCATTAATGGTCAATGAACTTTGGCCGTGTTGGGGGTATTTGTTGAATTACCATCGTAACTCTGAAAGTTTATGGATCTAGATTCATAAAACTTGGGATATAAGAGTAATCAAGTATCACTGAACATCCCCTGTGAGTTTCAGGTCACAAAACCAAGGTCAAAGGTCAGTTAAGGTCAATAAACTTAGGCCATGTTGGGGTAATTGTTGAATTGCCATCATAACTTTGAAAGTTTATAGATAGAGTGAATGAAATGTGGACATGGGTGTAGTTGACAAGTCTTAAGTCACCGTTCAAATGTCATTTATGGTCAATGAACGTGGTATTATGTCATTATATGAATGGTGTTTTTGTGAATGATTATTTTATAGTAGTTTTCAAAGTTAGCACTGCTGCGATATTAAAATCGCGTAATGCAGGCGAGACTGCCAGAGGCGTTCCACTTGTTTTTAATTTCCCCCGTTTTTTCCCTTTTTATTCCAGATAATTAAAAAAGAAACTTTATTTCATATAAACAAAACAATGAATATGTATACATACATAAAGTTACCTACAATAAACAAATGCAAGAAGTGGCATTCCTAGTATATATCCTTTATTAGATGTGTAGATGCCGATGATTGTTCAGTGCTCAATGCTATATAGCAGAGCATATAATCATACCTGTTGAAACGTCTGCTACCGGCGGTTTCACGCCCGAACTTGAGGTGATCTGATTTCAAAGTGCAGACACCGAACGAGACCGAACCGGAAACCACCGAAGCGTCAAATTGACCCGCCACACCACACAAATAGCCAATAACGTCATTCTGCCTGAAGATCGCCTCAAGTTTGGGCGTGCATGAAACCGCCGGTAGCAGACGTTTCAACAGGTATGATTATATATATATGTATATATATTTATATATATATAAATTAAGGACTAATAAATTCATCATTTCCTGATGAAGCCCTATGGGCGAAAATTTGATCTAACTTTACTCTCTACGGTTGTTTTATTCACCTTGTATTTTGCTATATATATTTATGTATATATACTGGGAATGCCACTTCTTGCATTCGTTTATTATAGGTAAATTTAATGAAGATGCCAGAAATAATAAAATATCAAAACATATAGGGCCTACAGCCCTACACGTATCTTTCTGAGCTTCTGACATTGAATCCTTTTTTTTCTTCATTTCCTTTTGAAGAAAGAAATGTATGAGTCATACCAAGAAGTATTTGTTTGAAATCAAGAAATACACCACCAGGAATGTTTACATATTATCTGCCTGTTCAATTGGTGTCGGATGAATGCTTAGGATTTATATGTACATTTATACAATTTGATAAGAATTGGGGGGGGGGGGTGGGGAATAGTGAATCATGCAAGTTCAATCTTGTTCACAGTTAAAGATACAGTAGGCACACTTGTAGATTTTATATTCTAAAAGAATTATTTGATCTTAATCTCTTACATTTCAAAAGAAAATGAAAAATGTTTACTTATAATATAATATGAAGATTGAAGAAAAATATCAAAGTTTCACTAAACAATACCATGAAAACGGTTATCATGTACTATTTTGCGATACTGAAAAATTACTATTTTTTTCTGAATTAAACTATACAATGTACACAAGAGATTATGAAAAATATAAATTAGTTTCGTGATTGTTGAAATCACTTTTCACAATTGTTTTTCTTCCTTAAAAGTGAATAACATTATGGTACACTATTTAAAAAAAAAACTTTGTTTTTATTATACATGTATCAGCACAACACAACAGAAGCGCTGAAAAATCTTGCATACAAAACACTTATTTTTTTATTGAGAAAATTAATTATTCATATTCAGCTGGAAAAGTCCTTGTACTCATATTATGATTCACTACTGAAAACAACAGATAATGGTCTGAAGAATATGAAAGATCTACCAATTTATTCAGAGGTTGTAATTAATAACATGATGCCGCATACAACAGTACTGTACAAGACACAAGGTCCTCTTTCGATCCTTTGTGTGGAGTAAAGTATAATGCTAATTGGCATTCAAGCTCGTAAACTCTATACAGACATATCTTTGCTTTCATCACCCATGAGTCAGATGTCTGGAGTAGTAGCCTTAGGATGTATTCTTTTACAAACGTCTTCTAAACATAAGCTAGATACAGGGCTTTGGCACATTCTGGTAATAAATTTCCAGTGTTTAATTCATATCCTGTGTGCGTGTATTCTTCCAGCATTATAAATTAAAGAGAACTGCATGTCTAGCGCTGACTGTCATGTTGCCCATCGCTTCCGGGCAGTGAATGTGTTGTGGAGAGAATGTCTGTGTGAATATAAAGAATTTGATGATGCAAGAGTTTCCTTGTCCTCTACAGTGGGAAGGAATGTGAGATGAACAGCACATACATGTATGTTCTGTTGTAAACCCATGAAAGCTACCCTGATGCCTGTGCTGTTTTGGAAGGATTGATAAGATAATTCTTTGAATACTCTGAACAGGAAAAGAAAAATAAGCCAAGTAATATAATAATATTTAATAGAAATAATAATGATGAAAAATCAAGAAGATTTGATATGCTGAGCACTCCAATTTACCAGCCAGTATTATGTAAGGACATTCACTGGTTCTTCATGTGGAAGATAATTGAATATTCACCCCATGTTTTTTCCCCCAATCACATGGTAATAATTGGATTCCAAATATACATCGATATGTGAGACACATGCTGTCGCCAGGTGTGTCATGTCACATGATCATTTTACATCATTCCATCTCACCTACCAAGGAGGAAGCCCCACTGCTGGGTGAAAGGCGTAGAGGCACTCGGGCGTGACCACATCGCGGCATCATTAGTGGATTCTAAGGAAAATAAGCATAGTGTCCAAGTACGTCACTATCTCATGGAGATACAGTAGGAGATTGCTCCCAGCATCTGAAGATAGACCATGTGTTGTTTGATCCAGGTTTCAGTTGATTTGGTTTATCTGCAAAGACACTAATGACTCCATCATGCTATAAAGGACAGGTTTAAGGCAGGAAACATATGTACATGTACATGTACCTGCAGCCTACATATTTTGTTTGACAAATGGGGATTAACATTCCTTATCAATTTTACTGATAATAAACAGTTAACTACCTTATTTTTCTGAAATGTAGCACATCCTTGAAGCTCAATTATCCTTTTGGTTTTAGTCTATTGATTATGAAAAATGGATGATTTATGAATAATGACTTAAAGAACTACCGTAAAATGTAGTTAATCTGATATTATATGTCAAAATAATGCTGGTACTTAATTTTAGGTGAGTGAGGCTCATATGCCATAAATTACCCACACATTTAAGTTCACATTAAAATGATTAATGATTCAACACTTTTCATTGTTGTTTTATATGGTACCTGTAAAATATTCTTACACTCTCTTGTTTCAGATAATTTCCTCCTTCTTCCCTGCCACCTTTCCATTTCTCTTTTTCGTCTATCCCATCTTCCCTCAATCACTCCCTCCCCTCCCTCCCCTTTCTTCTCCCCTCCACTTTCTTCCTCTTCCCTTTCTTCTTTTCCTCCTCTCCTCCCCCCTCCCTCCCCTTTCCTCCTCTCCCCCTCTGCCATCCCCTCCTGCCCTACATGTACATGTATTTCCCCTTTACCACCTCCACATTCCCTCCTCGCCTATATTAATGTACTTCCTCCTTTTCCTCCGTGTGTCAACCCTTCCTTCCCTCATCATCTTCTTCCCCTTTCCCCCTCTCCCCCCTCCTTCCCACATCCACACCTCCCCCTTCCCCTCCTTGCATGACCTTCCCCTCCCCCCTCCCCTCCTCCGTCTCCCCAGTCTCCCTCACTACATACCCTTCACTGCTTCCGCCACACCCTGTGATGTTGAGGCTCTCAACACATTGCAGTAATGCCCGAATGTAATCTTAATGAGATGTAGACCTAGTCTGGCTGCTGGAGTACAATGGCGTGTTCTGTCTGGATGATGTATTTGGCTTGTATATATTAAAGGTACATGTAACATTCATGTTCTAGTCACCACATGTAGATACTGTATGTGACTCGTAGAGAACCTGAATGCAAAAGAAAAAGGCACTAGGATTTTTTTAAAAGCATAAGCCAAAGTTGGATAACCATAGGGGTGAATTGTTTTCATTGAAACTGTATTGTTACCTCTGTATTCTGAGGCAATTTATGATAAATGAAATTGCTGACCACTATTGTAGCAGTGTTCTGCATTCTCTCTCTCTCTCTTTCTCCCTCTCTCTCTCCCTCCCTTTCACCTTGTCCCAACCCCTTTCGGCCCATCTTTCCATCTCCTCTTTCTCTTTATTAATCAATGGAGAAGTACAAAACAGATATATTAGTATTAAATAATGTGATACCTAGAGGTAGTTCAAATTGAATGATAAACTCCATAAGCTGAATTTTGAATTCATTCTTTTCATTTTATGTACATGACTACATGTAATCTGCCTTTCTTCACATTGAATACATGGACCAGTACACACTGCTATCTTTATGAACATGCACCCTGTATAGATTGAATGATTACATAACCGGAAGCCATACACCCAAACCTGTATCACTATCAAATTAATTAGCTGCAATCAGAGTCCTAATCACAGAGACAATCATAACACAATGAATAGTAATGAGCTATCTACATGTAGTCTGCTGTATATATCTAGACAAGCATTTTACCAAAAGTGCATCTAGGGTGGTTTTCACTCGATTTGATATTGATTTTTTTTTTCGTTAAGCAGGGTTTTGTCTTTTTACATTGCTGTTTGACGAATTGTTTAATGATCTGCACACTGTATCACACAGGGTCTATTCTGCTGCCATTTAACTGGTCAATACATGTTTGTCAATTTACTCTCTGGATGTCACACACTTGCATTAGTATACACCAATTAAAACAGTAAATTGTTTTGCATTATAATCTATTTATTTGTTGGTTATTAAAGGAAACTGAGTTAATATCACTATGCAAAGTTTATGAGTACGATAGATAGGTAATAATGGATTTTTTACAACTGATTAGTGCTCATTCATTGTGCATCATGCTTTGCATTCATGGCAAGTTGACACTCTTAACATTAACATACATTGTTTGATAGAATAATAATATCATAATGATAATAGTGGCTATTTTATGATGAATGGTAAATGCTGATGATTTCTTACCTCATTGCTAAGAAAGCATGAATGCTTTATAAGCAAGCTACCAGAGGACCAATGGCTTAAGGTCCTCTTCGAGGGACTTGGTAATGAGGATAAAATGCCTAATACCAAAGGGCACTACACTGTAGCGCACCAAGTAGGAATCAAACCTGGGTCACCGGATCTGAACCCCCGCTCTACCGACTGAGCTATCACGCCTCCTTAATGAGCTATCGCACCTTCCAATTCTCATGGCGCTTCAGAACATTGCATTAACTTTGAGATCAAATTTGAGGTCAAATGATTCTATGATAAGTAGACCTATAAAGTATTTCATGTGCAAATAACATGCCAAATAGTATTCTGTTTTAAATAGGCCTCTGTACTATGCAGTGCATGCAATGCCTACTTCGACATTGAAAAATCTACCTACATGTATAGGCCTATATGTACATGCAGATGTATCAATTTATATCAAGTGTGTTTTCGCAGCCAGCATGGCAAAGAGATGTGTAGAACCTGTATAAAATTCAGCCAAGTGAAAGCAGATTAAAGACCCTCTATTACACCTGTCCACCTGCTTTATATAGTGAGTGTGAAAATACATTAATTTTGTTTGAAGTGGCATGTGTGCCTAATGCCTTCCTACATGTACATGTACCTGTACCTCAAACTTGTACGATATACAGGCCTGTATTTCAGGTTTCGAGCTATAAGGACTTAAAAATCAATGTAAAAGGATATTGGGTGCCTACATGCATTTCAATGATGGATTTTGGTTTTTGTTTATGTCGAGAGTTAAAATTGCAATCAAGGGACTTAAAAATTTCATCTGGGTGTCAATTTTTTTGTAATTTTTTTTTTTTTTTTGTATAAAACTTTGAAAGCAGTAAACTTGAGAGGAATATTAATGAAGGTTAAATTTGCAAATCCATAGAAGAGTATTGGAGTTAAAAAAATATATGAATCTCTGATTCGTTGATGTCACATGAGCAGCTCTATTAAATGGTCCTACATGTAACAGGAATGTAGATTCCATAAAATGGACATCTTCTTTTGAAACTTCCAGGTCCTGTACCCATTCGATAATCATCAGAGTCAGACACCTTTATTAATAGGCCCATATTACAAAGAGTTACGATTGATCCAATCAACCTCAACTTTATGGAAATCCACCAATGTCATAATTTTTTCTAGTACAGGATACTTGCACAATGTCCTTTGTAAAGAAAGAGAAGCACAATGAATTTTCAAGAAAATGATGAATGTAATACATTGTATCTTTTGAACAATCATATGTTTTAATTGTTGACGTTGCTTGCTTTCCACAGGTGTGGTTGATCCAATGGCTTGCCTTTGTGTCTGACTCCATGCTCGGGAGCATAGAGAATACATTATCTTCTCATGGTGTGCTGCGTCTTTATGCTTTCATCATGGTAGGAACTGGGAGTTGGGAAGAAAAGAAGATGAGATTTGTTTTGATCTGTGAACCAAGTGTGTAATTTGAATTGACCTTTGACATTGGAGGACTGAAAGTGAGAAGCTTGGCGAAAGATAAACCTCAAAGGGAGGGATGAATCGATTTGCAGAGTTTGTACATTGTATATTGAACTTCAAGTTGATTCATAGTATAGCTTTTAGGCCTGTCAGTGTATAATAGTACTTTACAGCATGAGTAGTAGTTGTGTTTTCAGGGTGTGTCGGTAGAGTGCCAGATACAAGATTTAACGTTGGCTTTTCAGATTCCCCCATTGGTTTCTAGGCAAAGAATAAAAACACCAAAGTTGCTATGAGATTCTGCTTAACAAAAATGACTTCTTTTCATGGCTCAGAGTTTTGGGAAGGTTCCCTTTACAATATAAATGTACAATAGTTGAGATCTTGAAGACAGTGTTGATACAGTGATTCAAAATGTTATATTTTGTTTACTTTTTGTTTTGGCTTTTGAATGGGAATTACTGTACAGTTTCTGGTGTTGAAAAAAATTGGATAATTGACCAATTTTGAAGTGGTATCCATAACGTTATGTACTCACACCATTCTTTTTGAAAATAACAAAAAAAGGAGAAAAAAAGAAAGAGGTTAATAAACAGAAAGTGAATTTCTTTTGAATCTGTAACATTGCTTTCTGTTGTGCCTTTCTTGTTTATTTCTTTGATAATATGCTAATTGGAGTCTGTACTGTTGCTTTCTGCCATGTTAATTCTGTTCTGGTTAAATCTATTCTTGGACTTTGCTTTGTAAAGACCCTGGATATTGTTTCATATAAATACTGTATTTTTTTTTTCCTGTGATGATACTGAGAGTCTGTAATATTGCTTTCTGTTATCTCTGTGTAACATGATTCTGTTTCCTGTTCTATTTCCAGCTGCAGCTTGGCTTGTCTTAACCTCTTCCTTTCAGTCATCAGGATCTCCTTTCCCTTTGAAAAAAAAATTATAACCCCAAATATTATATTGGTCTTATATTAAAATCAAAGATTGGGATTAGGAATCCAGTTCTTGATTTCTATTTCAGTGTCAAAACTGATTTGATTCTGGACAGGAGTATTCTTGTGGATTTGTCATTTTGGTATGATTCCATTCAATACTTGGAAACTGGTCAAAACTGGGTCACAGCAAGGGATAACAATTATCTGGTCACAACAAAGTTGTGTCTTCATCAGAACGAAGTCAGACTGAGGTTTGAGTTTCAACCTGAAACTTTCCCACGTATGTGCGCATGGGCATGATGCTTTTGCTGCGTGTCTGTGAGTGATACCCCTTTCATAAACCCAATTATGCGGCTAATAGCAGCATAATTTGGTCGTAAAATCGGAGGAGGACCAGAGTTATCCGCATTATTTTGATGCTGCAATTATCCGCATAATAGCAGCATCGGGACAAGATTTTGAGTTTATGAACGTATTTCCAAATAATGCGGATAATTGCCATGGTGCGGTCACAAGGTCACCCTTTTCCAACACAACTGCATCGGAGGGGGCGTGTCCAGTTGTCATGACGATTATCCGCCTTTTTCAGGACGGGCGCTCGTAAAAATAATGCGGATAATTTTCGGAGTTTGTGAACGCAATTTTTATTGAATTATCCGCATCACTATTAGGCGGCTAATTGGAGGATAGGTTTATGAAAGGGGTATGACATGCTTCATATTAAAGGCATTATGGGTTCTGGTTTAATTTTTGCCGGGATGCTCAGAGAAATAGCAGGCCAATTCAAGATTAAGTTGGCTAGTAGTAGTACAGAAATAAGTCCAAGATGCATCGGGCTGATTTTTTCAGGAAAATAGCCTGATAATCTCTGCTCTGAACAGGCTAATTCAGTTCAGCATTGCTGTTTGTTCTGGTGAAGATGCACCTCACGATAAGTATAGGAACTGAACTGGAAAATGAGACTTCAAGTAAAAACAGACCTGTGTAATGCAATCATTCATGCTGTCAATGTTCCCTTTTCATTTGAAAAAAAAAAAATTCTTCAAAACGTACTTTGAATTTCAAACAACCACAGAAGAGTAATAAAACAAATGTAGCAAAACACTAAATGCTTTTATTGATTTTGTGAAATTGAATTTTGGTCATTTTTAAGGGAAATGGGTGACACTCTGTTGTAATTTTTCTGTTTTGCTTTTTATCTCTGCAGATGAAGACTCTGCTATTGTTAGAGGCATAATGAATAATTGATGTATATTGGGTTGATAGGTTTGGTACTGCTCCAATTTCATAAGCCAGCAGCCATGCATGGTATTTGTGAGGTGATGTTTAACATACAGTATTGTAATATCAGATAGGGACACCTTCCAAACCAAGGTGAAGACTATTAGATTTTAATGAAAAATACATATTGTAACTTGAGTAATCAACAAACATTAAAATCGTTTGTTAAAAAAAAGATCATATGTCATCGACGCCTGGTGGGTGTTTCATAAAGCTGTTCGTAAGTTAAGAGCGACTTTAAGAACGACTGGTGAACCTTTCTTACGCGCTAAATAATTAATGATGAATACCATTTACCACTAGAAAGGATCACCAGTCGTTCTTAAAGTCGCTCTTAACTTACGAACAGCTTTATGAAACACCCACCAGGTGTACATGCCCATGTCACATGAGTGCCAGCCATTTGATCATACATGTACAATGTACCCCAAATAATCAGGTCATCATTTCAATTTTTTACTTTAAACCAATTCATTCAAATACAGTCTTCCACAACCATAGAAAAATAACCCAAGTTCTCAATCACAGACAGAATGCATTCATTTGGTTACAAGCCAAGTTATAGTTTTGTTGTGTGAGAAGACACTAGCAATAAGGAAGAACGAAATTAGTCTTTTTTTCCTGATTACCTCTGTTTTTCTCCCAGGGTTCTCCATGCTTTCAGGAAATTCTAACTTTAGATAACTCTTGTCTTTTACAGCTTTTATTTCCTAAGGTTTCTCTCATGGTGAACTGTGACTTAAGATTATATTTCAAATGGAGTGAATCATGCTTCTAATTGACTTGTATTTGCACTAACAAGTTGTACAAACTCGCTGTACTTATGTGTATCATATATTTTGTTATTTACTACTTCAATATTAAGTGGAAATTACTTTCAACAGCACCCTTTTCAGTTGCATGTTCATTATAATCCTGACCAGGATTTTTGAAAATACAATTTCTAATTAATGAATTTCATGTGAATTTGGATTAAAAATATGGATATTCATAGATTTTGAATGTCTGCAGGATTATTCCCAAATTGAGTTGAAATACACATTTTCACTTAAATTGACTCATCTTAAAATATTTTCCTTTTCGAGCGAACTTTCTCAGTCACTTCTACCTTTCCTTGAAGATTTGCTGCACATGGCAGTGTTTAATATAAAGACAAGCTTACTGGACTCTTTCTAAATCACAAAAAGAGAGCTCCTTTCATCACAATTCAATATTTTATTGAATGAAACCATAGTAAGTTTTGACAGGACAATTTTATGACATATCCTCCTTTGAGATTACCGATTGTCACCAGTGTGAAAATTTATCACAAAAGTTATCCCCTTAAGAGGAAGAATAGCGAAACCGAAAATGTTCGCGGCCCAGCTCTGATTACATCTAAAGATCTTGAAGAAAGCAAGGATAATCTTTGAGAATACCAATTGATCTGGTATGGTTGGCTGGGATATCCTGCTATGTTTGTGACACACCATGTCCCTTGTAAAATCATTCTTAGTCCTTAGGCCAGTACGGAAATGAGTTCAAGGAAAAGAGGATCTCCTTTGCTTTTTTGCAAACAATTGAAAACATTTTATTGCCATGTTGAATTTAATATTTGATTGTTTTAGATTGCACATGGAGGTTTATTGTGAGCTCAGAAAGGAAAGAGCATTCTGCATAGACAATTGATTTGTCATGCTCTCCCCAAAAATATATTTTATATTAAAATGCAATTTTTTTTTACATGAAAACATAGGCCTACATGTATCCTGTGTGAAAATGGACTTATTTAATATGAACCTTATTTTGCATACATGCTTTTCATTTTCTGAAATCTTTCAGCGTTATTGCTAAGCTCTGCTAAACTTACTACTAGAGTACAACATCTTGAAGAAAACAAATGATATTAGATTTAAAATTTGAAGAAAAAAAATTCCATATTTTGTGATTTTTCTATTTTATTTTATTTTATTTATTTTTTTTTTTTTGGGGGGGAGGAGGCTAATGCTATTATTTTCAATGCTTTTTAGAGAAGCCATATGATTTCATGTAATACACAGTAGCTGTTAAACACTCAGACATTGTTGTTCTGATGAATAAACAAAAGTGGAAGTTTCATTTTCCAGGTACTTTTTTCAAGACAGTGTGATCTGAAAAAGATTTCATAAATCAATTGTCTGAAATGTTCCTCTTATGAAGGACAGGCAATTATCACCCTTGGCAATTATTTTTCCCCTTTCTTTATAATGAATATCAAGCAATATCTTTGGTTGTTATGGTTTCTAGACGATTAACTCTATCATAATGCTAAGTGCTGAATTCTGTGCCTTGGGAGCTTGTACACGTATAAAGACTGCACTTTGGGATCCTAATTTCAATTTTGGGGGTTCTACTACATTATGTAAGTACAGCACGTGGTTTGCTATCTTGAGCACTTACATGTAAGGTGCTGTTCTTAGTTCTCCAGATATACTGAAAATTAGCACCCTGAATTGCATTCATTATGCTAGCTCATGAAGTGTTGAATTTAGCACTTGATTTTTTCTTTTTGTTAAAAACAGAGTTCCTCCATGGATTGGTCCTTTCTTAGGAGTTTTTTCAGACGTGTATCAATCAGATATGATTATTTACATGTATGTCTGAGATTGACCTTTAACGTCACCATCCAAAAGACATGACCAGGGATTGAATCTCAAACCTCTGCATCAATTGGTAACTTCCCCATGTAGCTTGGATTACAGGCACACACCAGAATGCCCGGTTTAATCATAGAGCTATAATAGCTCTATGGTTTAATCTTGGGGAGAGGTGCATTACTGCACTTTTTTAAACATTATTCATCATGAAAAGGATATTGATCTGTTGTGTAAAAAGAATGAGCACATGGTTGAACAATCCGCATGTGACATAGGAGAGGGTGAAGATTGGCACCCCCTGATTCCAAGGCGTGTTTAAATGAGTAAACATTCAATTTTCAATTCAATTCAATTCAATTCTGGTTTTATTGTGAAAATGGTACATGACAAAAGTCCGAAGACTCATATTATCATATTTACAAAGTAAAAATGTACATGTATATTATTAAAAGATTACAATATATCACAATTCTAGTGCTAGACAAATAATCAACAAATAAAGCCAGAAAAAATAATTTTGGACAATATCAAAAAAAGATTAAAATTGATTGAAATTAATACATTGTAAAACTATGATCGTCAAAATTAAATCAGCAAAGTTGCGAGTATTAAAAACATATATAAATTAACATTTACACTTTTAAAATATCATCATATTCAAAAGAAGAAAATATGTATATAAAAAAATTTGTAAATAGCAAGACAAATTGAATAATATAATTATAAGACCAAAAAATATAAACCAGATCAATGTAATTTGTGAATAATTGCAATTTCAAATTAGTTTGAGAATACATGTATGACAGTCATAAAACTAAAGAGAAATAAATACGATGTTACAATAGATTGGTATGTGAAAGCTAGGGCATCTGGGATATCACTTCCTGTGCACCGAGCTGATGAGTTCAAGGCCACTCGAAGCGTTCTGCTGACAGGGGATAAAAGATGCAAATAAATGGGAATTTTCTTGAAGATGAATCAATTGTACAGAGATGGGATCTTTGTTATTAAAGAAAGGGAAATCACAGAGAGAATGACAAAGAGAACAAAATTTGATTTGAAATGGAATGACATGGGCCTAATACATGTAGTTTTCAATTCTCAAGGCTGAGAAAGTTAACCAAGACTACGTTCTCACTACTGTCCTAAAACTAGTTTAGTGGAAACTAGTTCAACATGTAATGAGAATGGTCAAAGCGGTCTTGGAAGCGATCTTCCAAACCGGTTCAGAAAACCACCTCGCGATGTAGTCTTGAAGATCGTTTTGCCTTGTAAAATTGGTTTTAGCATAAGTGAGGACACAACTGTTCTTTGGGAAGCGATCTTCGCACATTTCGAGCGCGCTACTCCACACACTGTATGTGGAATGCCTGCGCTGCGGTTTCAAATTTCATGTGAAACATGTCAGCCCACTAAGAGTGTTCCCATAGCAACAAGACCGCTTTACGTGAAGTGGTTTTGAAAATCACTTTCGGCTGATCAAATGGGAACGCTAGCAAAGCGATCTTCCAAACTGGTTTCCTGAACCGATTTTCAGTAAACTAGTTTTTAGAAATAGTAATGAGAATGGTGTCTACGATTTAATTCGACAGGGATATTATTTTCATATTTCTTTCAATATTCCCCAATGCCAGTCCATTTCCACGATACTTCAAAAGGAATGGTGGTATATTCTCATGAAGGCCAAAATGCAAGACTACATGTATTTATTCTTTAGTTAATAGGTGAAGTGAGCTATTAGATTTGCAATATTTACTCATTACATGTAACTTCATTTGTTTTATTTACCATACAGGTCTGAAGAACTGGAATATAGATGGTGATGCAGTAGATTACAATGATGTTCTCAAGTCTGTAGCAGAGGCCAGTCCAATCAAGACCGGACTAGGTTTGTAGCCAAATGTGTTCATCCACTTTAGTTTAATACTGGAAGAACAGTACAGTGGATTTTACATTACTTATGTATTCTATGTGTGGTATTACCAAATGGGACTTGGTCAGAGAGGACTAATTTTGGGGATAAAAATCAAATTCTTTTCTGAGATTCTATAATTTTTCATCTGGACTGTTGAAAGGATCCACTCGCCAAGACACAGACTTCATTGGCTTTCAGACCAATTTCAACCAAATTGCATTTTTAGCCTTTTTTGGCCTTCATGTATGGTTCTATTGGGATGTGGAATAATAAGAGGTTGGTAAAAAAAAAGAGAAAAATGCAAACAGATTTTGTCTCACCTGCATAGCAGAGTGAGACTATAGGCGCCGCTTTTCCGACGGCGGCGGCGTCAACACCAAATCTTAACTGAAGGTTAAGTTTTTGAAATGACAGCATAACTTAGAAAGTACATGTACATGTATATGGACCTAGTTCATGAAACTTGGCCATAAGGTTAAACAAGTATTACTGTCATTATAACTTTAGTATATGGGCCTAGTTCATGAAACTTGGACATAATAGTAATCAAGTATTACATAACATCCTGTGCAAGTTTCAGGTCACATGATTGAGGTCAAAGGTCATTTAGGGTCAATGAACTTTGGGCCAAATTGGGGGTATTTGTTGAATTACCATCATAACTTTGAAAATATATTGGTCTAGTTCATAAAACTTGGACATAAGTGTAATCAAGTATTACTGAACATCCTGTGCGCATTTCACGTCACATGACCAAGGTCAAAGGTCAATGAACTTTGGCCATAATGGGGGTATCTGTTGAATTACCATCATAACTTTGAAAGTTTATGGATCTGACTCATGAAACTTGGACATAAGAGTAATCAAGTATCACTGAACATCCTGTGCGAGTTTCGGGTCACATGATCAAGGTCGAAAGTCATGTAAGGTCAATGAACTTTGGCCATTTTGGGGGTATTTGTTGAATTACCATATCTCTGTAAGTATATTAGTCTACATGTAGTTCATAAAACTTGGACATAAGAGTCACTGAACATCTCATGCGAGTTTCAGGTCACATGACCAAAGTCAAAGGTCATTTAAGGTCTTTGAACTTTGTCCATTTTAGAGGTAATTATTAGATTGCTGTCATAACTTTCAAAGTTTATAGATATAGTGTATAAAATGTGGATTTAGGGGTAATCAAGTATCACCGACAAGTTTTAGGTCACATGATAAAGGTCAAATGTCAATGAACGTAGTATTGTATCATTATATGAAAGGTGTTTTTGGTGAATAATTATTTTATAGTAGTTTTCAAAGTCGGCACTGCTGCTATATTGAATCGCGTGATGCAGGTGAGACCGCCAGAGGCATTCCACTTGTTTTTAATTATAATAATTATAATAAGAGGATATAATAAATTTCTAATTCTGAAAAATGTTGAACTGATCATTTAGAAACCTTCCAAAAACATTAGTGGTATTTTGATTTTAGCATCAGATTAATCTCCAATATTTGTTAATTATTGTAACATCTTCCTATCTACTTTAGATAGCAGAATGAGGCTTTAATCCCCCCGTAGATCCCTTCCCATACACCCTTCCCCCCTGTTACCCCCTTCTCACCTCCCATTTTGATCCTTTCCTTTAACCCTCCCTTTTCCTCTCTGATTCCCCTTCCCATTTCCTTTCCCAATTACCAAATTGAACAATCGGAGTGTAAGTTTATCTCTGCAGAATGTTGAATGTGTTTCCTGCTAGGACACTCCTGTGGTCATAAAAGGCGGTGCTGCACCATCCCGAGTTTGCTCAATCTCGAGATTTTAGCCCGATCAGCCCTCTTCGCGATTAATCTCGAGATTCAAGAAACCCCGTCTGCACCATCCCACGAAGAGCGATTCCTGCTCGAGCGAGGCAACAAGCCCGATATTACGAGCATGCGCACTTTCGGATCTTGGAGTTTCAACGGCCCGCGCTTTTGAATAACTTCCCGCGATATGCAAGCAATGTACTCCTTTCACTAGCACTTTCGTCGAATTCAACCGGTGTTATGCAACAATCCTCTCAGCTCAGCGAGTGAAGAAGTGATGTATTCTTCGTTAAATATGATGGCGGAGTAGGAGGCAACGACAGAGAGAGAGAGAGGGAGAGAAGGAGGAAAGAAATGCTATTTGCTCACATTTTGCGAAGGAATAAGACAACACTGCTGTCAGTGTTGTTATTGAATATGACCATCGTTGATGAGCGCCTCCCCCTTCGGTCTGGTCTCTCCCAAAATCCATTCACTGGTGGGACACCATCGTTGCTTATGAACGCTATTCGCATGTATAAAGTTGACTTTCGCACGTGTTTATGTTTTGACCAAGGCGGAAGTGGAACGCGAAGTGCATTATGGACTGACGTCATGAATAAATTACCCCGAGTCCAATCTCGAGTGCGTCTGCACCGACGAATTAGCGGGATAATTCGTAAAATAGCGCGCTATTTTGCAAATAAACCCGAGTTGACTTGGGATTGCAATCTCGAGATTAATCCTACGAACTAGCGCGATAATTGCGTCTGCACCGCCAACTATCTCGAGATTTTTCAGATCGGGATAATTTGCCGGATCAGAAATAGCGCGCTAATTTGAAAACTCGGGATGGTGCAGACGGCCCTTTAGAGTGTGTTTGTTCCCCCCCCCCATGAAGTACAGATAAAGAGGAAAACTGTTATAACAAAAGAAAAAGGGAAAATGAGAAGAGAGAGTGAGGATGGTGAGACTTCTTTCACAAAATAACCTTTATTTAGGTGCATCTGACCATGGAACCTACATGTATGATCTGACGAATCTCCCTCCTTGCCAGTCAAATCTCTACAAAAAGCTTCTTCTGACACGCATGAATGGCAGTCAGTTATAATAAGGTTAAAGGTCATAGAATCAATGAAGATGCCATGTTGTCTGTATGTGTTTCATAGTGACTAGTACTGATGGATAACCAATGAAGATATAACCACACAAAGGTCACATACTAACCCTGAGATACTCCTTTCATCCTCAGTTGAGAAGCAGAAGGGCATATCTTGTCATTTTACTGATAAAAGTCTATGAAGCATTTTCTCATCTATCCATCCCATACACATGGATGACTTGAGCCTGAATTGTGTATTGGTGTGCCGCATCTCCTTTATCATACATGCCAGCTAAAAAGTCTAGTTAGGTTTTGGTGCTGTTTTTGTATCGCCTGCATAGCAGAGCGAGACTATAGGCATCGCTTTTCCGACGCCGGCGGCGGCGTCAACATCAAATCTTAACCTAAGGTTAAGTTTTTGAAATGACATCATAACTTAAAAAGTTTATGTACCTAGTTCATGAAACTTGGACATAAGGTTAATCAAGTATTACTGAACATCCTGCCCCATGTATGTTCCACAATCTGAAACCCTTTGGTATGGCTGCCCACTAGTTTCAGTGTTATGAAGTTTGATATAGGGATATGTTGGTTTGGATAACAATCTGTTCCTAGGATAAGATTTTAAATAAAGTGAAGACAAGTCATCTGTTTTATACACATTATCACATTTACATACATGTAGGTGAACAATATTTTTATTCTTCAATATACATGTACATATAGGCGAACATACAATGTACATATGTCTGCCTATTTAAAAGTACAATACATTTTCTGCAGGGAAGAGAGATTGAATGACTTCTCAGTTACTTTGCCTTTTGTCACACTCGGCTATTAATATACAGACATTTTTTTATAATTATGATACTGGGCAGTGTTGACCAATTTCCACCGGGGGGGGGGGGGGGGGGGGAATGCTCTATAAATAATGAATTTGACATCAGCTGTGATAGCCATATTACAGAAGTAATATATCAATTGATACTTGGTCACCATGGTAACATGAATAGAACTCCCACGTTGAAATAGGCCTACTGGTAGCCTACATGTAGGTGTTGATGTTGATTGGCAGTTATTCTGTTGGTATCCTGGGGGGATGGATGAAGGATTGGGGCCTCGAGAGGCCCATGTATTTTACTTCAATACCAGTTTGTTGAATTATCAATTTTTTATTTTTCACAATTACATTAATTATCAAAACTGTAATAACATTTAGAATTTTTAAAATGGTGCTTGGTCAATATCAAATTGATTTGAATACATACAGTACATATACGCACTCAGGAACAGAAAAATATTCATTTTGTTTACATGTACCTCGCTCAGTCTACACTGTACCTGTAATTGCGCATGCATGAAATTTATATTTATTTATCTTTGAAATGTGCCAGTGAATCCTGGCATTCCAAGCATATGTGTGATATTTTCATGAATTTATTATCATTTTTCCCTCCTGTTTAAAATGCTTCGCCAGTGTTGTGTGAAATGAATCCCAAATTGATTTTCACTCTACATACAATTTATTCAAACAAGATCAGGGCTGTAAATGCAACACATGCCATCAGAATCACATGCATTTTTTGGTTGAGTTTTTTTTTTTGCGTTGGGGATGTTGTTTGATTAAAACAATGATGGGATATCCAAGGAAAGGAACAGGGCGTAAACATCCCCTTACGGTAACAGGCCTGCATGTAGGCACAGATTAAATAGGCAGGTCTATAGCCAAATTAGAATATACTGTAAAAATGTCTGGATAATGGATAATATAATATGAGCATATTGCAGGGCTCCACGCACACTAACCTTTTTCATCTACTGGTCCAGCCTGTTCATGTCGCACCAGTAGATACCCAGTTTTTGTCTCGCCTGTTGCAAAGAGAGACTATAGGTGCCGCTTTTCTGACGATGGTGGCGGCGGTGTCTTCAACATTGAAATCTTAACCACGGTTAAGTTTTTGAAATGTCATCATAACTTAAGTATATGGACCTAGTTCATGAAACTTGGACACAAGAGTAATCAAGTATTTCTGAACATCCTGCCCCAGTTTCAGGTCACATGACCAAGGTCAAAGGTCATTTAGGGTCAATAAACTTTGGCCATGTTGGGGTTATTTGAGGAATTGTCATCATAACTTTGACATTTTATGGATCTAGTCCATGAAACTTGGACATAAGAGCAATCAAGTATCCTTGAACATCCTTTGCAAGTTTCAGGTCACATGGCCAAGGTCAAAGGTCATTTAAAGGTCAATGAACTCTGGCCTTGTTGGGAGTATGTCATAATGTGTCCCATAACTTTATGTTAATATGGATCTCGCTCATGAAACATCAACATAAGGATAATCAGGTATGAATGATTGTTTTACACATGTCTTAGGTCTCATGATCATGGTCCAAGGTCATTTTGGGTCAATGGACATAATATTTTATTATCACATTAGTGTTTTCTTCTGCGAATAATTATTCATTAGCTGTTTTCAAAGGCAGCACTGCTGGTATATCAAATTGTGTAATGCAGGCGAGACTGCCAGAGGCATTCCACTTGTTTTCCATTTTTTACTAGTCCACACGTAAAATTTACAGGCCCCCCAAAATAAAGAAAAGCTCATACAAACAAACAGTGTACACACACACAACAGTATTCATGAGAGCCATTTCTCAATTTTGGAGAGCCATTTTTATAAATCACAAAAGAGGAGAAAATACCATTTGTATCAGTTTGATATATTTTTTACTGGTCATGTCAGACCAGTAAATCTGGCTATTTCTGAAAAGTTACTGGCCCAACAGCAATTTTTATTGGTCTGGGACTGTCGGTTTGGCGCAAATGTCGCGCTCTGCATATTTCCGGTCTCCATCTTCTTACCCCTTGTATGTACAGCCACTCGGGCAAAACCAACTCCAGACAGACAAATGCTCATGTTTTATCGATATTTCCAACGGCATATGATAAGTTGGTTTGGAGTCTGCTATGTTGGTGTGATTGCAGCATTGCCTGGTGGAGGGGGGGGGGGGGGCACTTCCATTGACGAGTGGATACCATGCGTGACCAAACAAAGACGTAAAAAGGATCTCTTTTTCAAGATACGGCACATTACGTTACGTACGTAATGTAATAAGGGTGTCAAAACACTGACTAAAATAATGAAAAAGGGTATATATTTTGCTAGGAAAACTGTGTTTACAGTCCAATTCGCGAGGGTATAAAAAGACTAAAATATACTTTATAAAGGATGTCCTTTTGCCAACACACTACGTGTTTAGGGTACGATTTGAGCGAGGTGTGTTGGGTGGTACTAAACCCAATGAAAGTAAAGGTTTTAAACAGCCGATGTCCAAGACATAACAATGAACATAGCATTGTACAGTTTGTTTACGGGGTCAATTCAAGGAATACTTGTCAAGGGTAGTATTTTGTTTCCAATACTTTTAAGGGGTGCATTTTCAGAACATGGAAAACACTTGTTTAAGGTGCTTTTCGAAACCCCATGGTCACACATGGTATCCACTCGTCAATGGAAGTGCCCCCCCCCCCCCCCCGTTTCGCGCAAAATCTGAAACAGCGTTTGCATTCTGGACACAGTGGCCCGTATTCTGATAGCAGGTTTAACTTAAACTCAGGTTTAAAGTTGTGGTTTATGTATGGGAAGCCAAAATATGTTTCTTATGTTTACTGTGCTCTTTCCTGAGTCATCGATGGTGAAGACAATCATCTATTTATACTTCTTAAACAATTATGAATGATTTGAGAGCCAAATGAGCTGAAGTATGATATCTCTTCTGTTAGTGATTTATGTAACAATTGGCTATCCACAACTTTTAACCTGAGTTTAAGTTAAACCTGGGCTCCGTAACACAAATATTAGCGATCAATCGCTAAATGAACTGACCAATTTATATCAATGTTACACGCGCATTAGGTTTAAAATAGTGACCAGGGACCAATCAGTGCGGTTCTTTCATATTTGCAATTCATCGCTAATCTTTGTGTTACGGAGCCCTGCTATCAGAATACGGACCAGTGTGTGGAGAAGCGCTCTCAAAATGTGCGAAGATTGCTTCCCGAAGAATGGTTGTGTCCTCACTTACGCTAAAACCCGTTTAACAAGGTAAAGTGATCTGGAAAACTACATGGCGAGGTGGTTTTGTGAACTGGTTTGGAAGATCGCTTCAACTATAAATCTCATTACACGTTGAACTAGTTTCCACTATTAAACTAGTAAGGAAGGTAGTGAGAACAGTGTTATAGTCTCATCTTTATGTACCCCCCTCCTATCTAGCTCTCTTTACTTTTCTTTCTCCCACTCCCTCTTCATTTTTTTTCTGCATATATACCCAACATGTATGCCTAGCATATGGCTTCTCTCTCGTCTGAAGCTGTACATGTATGACATCATTGTTGAATATAGACCAAGATCAGTTCATGCCTGCCTTAAAGGGAAACGCTGTGTGGAAAAAAAAGTAGATGAACACAATGACTGTTGTGAGCTCTGAAGTAGAACTTCTCCATCGTATATTTTATAATCATATAGAATATTTTATAGGTCAAATGCATATGTTTGTTCAATTGCCCTCCAATTTCAGGATGATAGAAAGCTGATATACAGTTGTATTATTAAGTCTGAACATCATATATCCATCTGTGCTTTTGACTATCTGCAAACTACATATTGTCAATTCCTTATCATTTTGATGATTCCTAAATCAGAGTTCTTTGGTATATATCAAGAAAAAAAAATCTGAGTCACCTTTGAGTACTTATTCCAGGACATGAGTCTCAACTATTCAACCCCCATTTATACCAGAACCAAGGTTCATCTTTAAAGCATTGCATCAGGCGAGGAAAGGCAGACAACGACTCAATTAGATTCATGGCTTCTGTCTGGTTTAACGTTCCCATCACTGCAATTTGCGTGGAAACAAAAGTGCTTTCAGTTCTAATAGGATCCATGGTTACGTGGTGCAGCATATTGGAGAGTGAAATGAGTGTGGTTACATGAATGGCAGTTATGTGGCCTCTCTTCGATCATCCATCTTGATAAGATTAATTGAAATAATTAAAACCCTTTACGATCTATGACTATGGACGATATGAATCTCGCTGCTATTCACTTGCTCCTACATAGCAAGATATGTACACGTACTAATTATTTTTTACTATTGTGTGACAGGGTAGAAGTACATGTGGGCCCCCTAGGCCCTACATGTATGTATTATCAATCACATTCAGTATTTTGATAGAAAACAATCAATATTATCATGAGCCTAACCCCTTCCAATGCATGACATCACAAATAAAAGAGAATGAACTTGGCTTATTATGGAACATGGATATTTTGTCAGCCATGCATGCTTGCATGAGCACTCTTTGCTCTGCATTTTTTAGGTTTGGCAAATATAGCTGGAGATTTTTTTTAAACAAATAAAACACAATTTAATTAGATGAATACAGTGAAGTCATATTCTTTGTTGAAATAAACTCATGTATAAGTCCTTTGTTGAAATGAACTCATGTTATATTTTTGATAAAGAAAAGAGAATATTTGAATTATGAAGCTATTTTATTGTTAAGGAATTAGGGGCCAAATAATTTGATGGCATTAGGGCCTACATGTATGTCATTAGAAAAAGATTTCATACTTGTCATAATTCATTCTTGATAGCGAACTAAAGAGGAGCATTATGTATAAAATCAAAGCAAACGATAGTATTGTATGGGAGTACTGTACCCCACCCCCCAAAAAAAATTGTGATGTGTATTTGAACAGTTTCAAATAATTTTCAATTACTTGTAAATATTGTAATTGTATGTGACTGAATACTAATAAAACTTATAAAAAAAAAAAAAAACTAAAGAGAAACATGGATAATAAACCTTAAAAACAAAGGAAACCCATATGTATGCTTCCACTTAAATGAAACGATAACCATATTGATTTTTACACTCATTCCATAATGCATCTCTGCTTGGAGAAAATGAAATGTGTAGCTTTCCATGAACAACATATTTTGTTCTGTTTTGTTCTGAGGCAGCTGCCAGATGTGAAGCACCTGGGGGTTTTCTGATTGCATCCATATCTATGAATCATAACTGTGGTATTTCATTGATCTGTATGCATTTCTTGCTTGGCTGAGCAACCGTGACAGGCATAAAAGAAGATGTCACTTGCAATCCAATTGACTGAGTTGATAAAGGGAGGAATGCGCGACCCTGTCATTCAAGCATGTCTGACCTTCCACTAATAAATACAATTCTCTTTCATTTGTTTGTCTGGGTCTTGTATTTGTTTTGAGAAAATACCTTTTGTTTTAATATGCTCAAGTATTTTCACTGCAGAAGTGACATTGTTATTTCCAGTAATTCTTTTTTTAATTCTGTGGTTTCTGTACTAAATGCAATAAAAGAACAACAAAACATTGAGTGCGAGAATTCTAGGCAAGCTAAATTTATAGAAAATTTTGACTTTTCTAACTAGATTTTTTTGTGTTTATTGTATATTATATTATTTTAATAACAATAACATAAAAGTTTCATCACAATTTCTTGTATTTTCCACCTTCCTACTGGGGGGGGGGGGGGGGGGTGCATCCTCCATAAACCCCTTCCCCCCGGCTGTCTACGCCCTTGTCTCCGTCATCTTCATCACCACCACGTCCATTTCCATCATCATCATCACCATTACCATTGTCTCAACCATGGTCATCATCACCATCATTATCAAAGTTCTGCAGACTGCAGTATTATGTGTATCATCATTTCTACACTTTTAGAATAATGAAAACATAGGCTAATAATTGGCTCATAGTCAATTTTTCATTTTACTCTACTGTGTGGTGTCAGAGATGGGCCATGCCCTCGTTCAATTTTACCCTCTTCTATTATTAATATGATCAGTGAATAGAGAATAAAGCTGATGTGTATTACATGCCCAGGTTAGATATCTTATCACTTTCTCACAAACTATAACATAATTATATCGAGTTCACCATCAGTTCATTCTATGCCTTTCCCTCGTCAGTGGAGGGGAGGGTCATAAGAAAAAAAAGTGCAGTGTCTTTGCCACTGCCTACGCTTCTCAACACATTTTCAGATGTGAATTGCAATTGAACTTTGATTTGAAATTTAATAATGGTCCTCATCGTCTGTACATGTATGCAAAAAAGCCTGATATCTGCGTGGAGCCACACTTAAACCTTGCATGAACATTATGTTCCCCCTGCACGTGCATTCATGTGCATTGCCTTACACATAAAATGCTCTCCCATTTACATGTAGATAGTGTTGTGCTGTAATGGCATTGAACATTTGGATGTGAGAATGTGTGACATGGCTTAATGAGATTGCTGTGGCGTGTTTGACTATCCTCATGAACGTTGGAGAGTTAGATAGAAAAACTGTTCACATCTTGAGCAGCATATATAAAAGGATGGTTGGGCATGCTTTAATTTTCTGTGTATCTTTCAAATTCCTAGTATGAATGTAAATACAACTCAAAATACAAAAACATATAAAACAAAGTCGGACAAAAAAGGAAAAAGAATCTGCTGAATATTTGGCAAGTCCTCTTTGCTTCCACTCATTTTTTGAAGTAGGGAAATCAATAAAAAAGTTACTCCTGCATGCATACTTCATGGTAACTGCAGTGATTACGGTACTTATTTTGAGAATACTATATGAACAGAAAACAGGCGGCAAAATTGGAGGAAGGGAGGCTTTAATAAACATTCATCACAATGAAGGCCTACATCTGAAAATGAAACATGATTCTGCTTCGATAGTATTGGTGAATTTGATATCATATGTCCGCGATAAGGGGGTTGTGTAAATATGTATAGCAAATCTATAGTATGGAGGGTGATCTAGTTTTACTCACAGCAAGTGGATGAATATATTTTTTCATACCAGTTTTACATGAATGTTCTTGACAAGTACTGTATACTATAATTTGGAAATGATATATTTTCCAGATAAAGACAACTTTGAAGTATGGTTGGGTATACTTGATTTTGATATTTTGAATGTTTACATGACACAATTAAGAGGGGTAGTAAATAATTAAGGTATTTGTCATCCAAAAGTTCTGCCAATGTGTGGATGTGGTATTGATGAGGGTGGGGTGGAGGTGGTGTCAGTTCTGCATTTGAGCAGACTATATTCATCAACACTTTTTAAAGGTTTTTTGCCTACAGAGTGCATCAACTTGTTTTTTTTTGCCCACAAAACCAAATGAGCTATATGTTTCACGCCGTGCAAATTAAAGTAATTCTTAAAAAAGGATGATGGTTATGACCTATATTAATAATGATGGAGATATTGATGTTGATGAAGATGAGGTTGATACTATTACCACCACCACCATCTTCATCACCATCATCATCATTGATCATCATTTTGGTATATTATCAATTTATAGATACATTTATGGCATCATTAGGCCAAACGGTAAATTCACCAAGAGGAGGAAGAGGAATTAATAATTACTGTCTTCTATACTACATGTATATAGTCTTATCTGATAACCTCTCATGATTACACCGATCATCCTTCATTTCCGATCTAATGATGATGGGTATATAGGGTAATGAGGACCTGACAGACCTGATGTCAGGTGAGGGAAATATCTACATGTAGATGCTTGATGATACCACTGTCTAGCTGTTTGTGGACTGTGAGCAAATTCACTTTTTCTGTAGACTGTATTCTGTTTCAATCACAAGTTTATAACTTTGATGAAACGAAACCATGCAAAAATCACAATCAGATGGTAATTTTTACATTTTTGCACATGGTTTTGGGAAAAGTTTGGGCCCTCCCCCCAATCCCCCCTCCAAGGCCCATGCACATGTATTATTTCCATCTTTAACAATATTGATTAATCTCCCCCAATTGATCATCAATTATAATAAATAATTCTGAAATTGGTCACTTGACACTGTTTGTATTGCTTTCGTTAGTTTCAGTTTAGTTCATTTTATTCCACTTGTAAACAAAACGTGTGCGAATGCACACAATATCACAATGGTAAAATGCATCATATACACTGATATCAATATTCAATATAAATGTAAATGGTGATCACATACATGTACAGACAGGGGAGCAACTCTTCGCTTTTCCATTCTCATCGAGAGTGTAGAATTAAGGGGATGTGCATTTTAATTTTAACAGTTAATGACAGTCCTCCCAAACCAATTATTTCTTGCTTTCAGCTTCATGAAAAGGTAATCTTGATTAATTTATACTGAACTGTTTAACATTTCAGTGTAATGGACATGGCCTTGTGAAGATGGAATGAATGTAGAATGTTATATAGTGAACTACAATCTATAGACCTTAGGCCAAAGGTCACAGCTCATTAAATATGCGAGTTTGTTTCCGCATGATAACTTATGAAATATTCAACAGATAAAAAAAAAAAATGGGTGTGTAGATAGATGACACCAAAATACAGGCTAAATTTGAATTCGGAGTCCGCAGGTCTAAGGCCAAAGGTCACAGGCCATTATTCGAGTTGGTTTCCGCATGATAACTTTGAAAATATTCACCAGATATAAAAATGTTTGGCGTCTGGGTAGATGAGACCAAAATACAGTCAAATCACATCATATGACCTGACTGTCATATCTTCTTTCAGAGATATTATGGAAAGGGTGAGTCTTTAGGTCAAAGGTCTAAATTTGTTCATTATATATGCATATTGGTTTCTGCACGATATTAAGTTCAATCATAATATTGAATGAATTTCTGATTGCGTTAAGAGGGGGCATCTGTGTCCTTTGGACACGTCAAATTTCTAGTTCCACTCTGCATAATAGATCATGGATCCCAAGACCCTGTAGTATTTTACATCTCGTAGTCAGTTCCTTTGACCCTCATTTCAAATATTAGTAAGGCACACCCCTGTCAAAATAAAATGTGAGCCCCCCACCCTCCATCACAGGATTGTATAAGTGAGAGATTTTCTAAATTTTCTTTGATTTCTTCTTGTGTAGGGGGTAAAAGCCCAATGACATACGTGTATAATTTTCAGCTCTTCCTGCATGTGTGATTCCAGTTGGCCCTATTTAAATTTGCAGCACAGTTTTGTATCAGGTTCTTAATTCAAAACCCTTAAAAAAAGACTTTAATGATTATAGAGCTGGAATATGGACTTTGACATAATTTATTGAATTATAGACAAATACAAAAAAAAATTGTATAAAATGAGCACATCCTTCAAAATATTTCATTGAATTGGAGCCAAATTGGGAGAAAACTTGTGATCTCTGTTGAGGCAGCTCTTCTGCAATCACAATTACCTCGTTGCTTGATGATAATGAACTAACAGGAAAGCCAAACATTCCTGTTTTCTTTGAAATGTTTCACAGGAAGGGGTCTTAATGAGGTTGTACTGCATATCCACTTAGTAGCCACTGTCTAGCTGGGACAGACAGACATGTACATCACAGGGGAACGCAATCTGCTACGTGTTGGCTTTGCAAAATTATCAGGATGAGTGAATTCTTCACGGTCGACCATTAAAAGCATGGCATGAATGTGCTCATGGGGTTAATTTCAACCACAGCGGTATAGTGAAGACTCAAGTCTGTCTGTCTGTCTTGTTTCCTTGTGTTTCAGATATCTATCCATTACCACATTGATTAATCATTGGCAATCTATGATCACATAGTGATTTGAAAAAGCTCATTCATCTAGCTGTCAGACAAATGACCACAGGTTTCATTTCACTCTGGTATATGACCATTAATTGTGTCTAGATGAAGGATCGTATGTTATCCATGAGTGGAATTAACGTTGAAATTATTAATTAATTTTTTTAACACTAATCCTTTTAACAGTCTGTTCCCTTGGTGTATTATTAATGAAAGCCAAGATCCTAATGCATACATCTTAGCAAGTTGCCTTTGATAAATGAGTGGTTCATCTAAAAAAGAAAAAGCCTATTGGATTATTAGAATTCTGCATTGAATGGTCCAATGATATAGCAACTTGTGGAAACAAAATTTTAACAGTCATTCAAAATCAAGATTTCCTTGGAAGTTTAATGCAATAAAGGCAAAGTTATGAATGTAGTAAGTTTTTGTCAGGTATTTCTCTAACAGAAAAATTGATACAATTTTCTGTTTATGGTTTTAGGTATATATATGACTCCTGGGTTCTGTTAATAAAGGTTGCTATTAATGGCAATTTTGCCATCCAGTGGAATACTTCATGATTGGCTGATGAACATTGTTACCATGGTAGTTACCATTAGATGGCAAATACCATAATAGTAACTTTTATGCAACAGAACCCTGGGTATAAGTTTTTAACTTTGCAAAGTTAGCAGAGGATTAGTAAGGTATGAGGATCAAAGAGTCGTTCCAGCAGCTAATTCAACAGTCCAACAGTTTCAACCCTTTCTGAGGTAGAAGGGCATTTAATAAAGAGTTATCAAGTCATTAAGATACTAATTTATTGGCTTATTCTATTCTCCAACTTCTCTTTTCAGTCCATGTCAGCTTTGGTTATGCCGGTGCCCATCTGGGTATAGTGGTCCTCATCAATCCTACATCAGAGCATCTGTCTCAGGAGCTACGAGGTCTCCTAGCCCATCCTGCGGCCAACAAGCATGTCTCCTACGGAGGACATTCTCTGGAAGGTACCGGAGATTGGGTTCTTCATGATGATACCTACACTCTCCATGATATCGCTGAGGTCTTCAGTGAACCTGACGTGGATGCAGCATTACTCAAGGTATTGACTAGTCGGATGGAAAAGGTTTAAATGGCTGAAGTCCTTAAAGTACTTCTTTTGCTGACTTAACCCCTCAAATATGTCCTCTAAAAGCCTCTTTCAGATTTGATGCAACAAATCTGAGCAACATTGTCCATGGATTTCAGACATGGTGAAACAAATTGCAATTGTTAGATGCCTCACTTATTGAAAGGAGCTTTAATCATATAGAAATTTAAGAGAACGAGAATTGTTTCAAGAGGGGTCAGGATTTCGTCCTAAAATGTAGATACTTCAATGAAAGTTAATTAGTCCTATGGTTGTGTTGCTTCCCTGAACGTCCACTGTTTTATCTACAGAAATTGAAAGATTGAAGAAAAAAAGATACTGAGGTCGATTGTGCTGAAAGACACAAATTTATCATGGCTTTGACTTTTTTAAATACCTTCAAAGGAATTTCTTTTTAATGCAAGTGCTGCGCTTTATAAGCATAATTTAGGTTAGTAAGAAGTTGAAGAACGTTTGATTTCATAGTTCATTAGATTGGTCATGATTTTGTTTCAATAATTACATTGCAGACTGTTCTTTAGAGGAAGCTTCATCACTATAATCCTCTGAAAAGCAATACATGCAAATCTTATTTTTACTGTCGAAATACAAATATAATAGTGATATCCAGGACTTCTCAAAGATGTATGCATAACTAAGTCCGATATCATTGAAGTTTTATTCAAGTGAATCATAACCGCACAATTGCAAATTAAAGTCCATATTGGTCATGTTTGCTCAAGCTCGTGGCTGTTTGTTCTAGAAATAAAAGTATACTCTAACCGGATGAAATGTGCAGACTTTGTTTTGTCTGATCAATAAGAAACATCAATATTTGAATTTCACATTGGTATCTAATGGCTGATGTGATCATTAATCTTTGTTCAGTACCTCCATTCTGTGGCTAGGGTTCCTTAGAATTAGTATTGGCACAGTCACCTTTGCAATGCTGAGGTGATGAAGAAGTTTACACGTCTTTGGAAAGATTTGCCGTGCTGATAAGGTCCTAAGGGAATGTTCTGACAAATATGGATCATGTTCCAAATTTAAATATTTACTCTTTGTTTATACACAGTGAGAAAAAATAACATAGGATGATCCTGATGAGGTTTCTTTTGTGACAGGATTCACACACAAGCAGCACATATAGCAATGATTCTTAAAAATTGCAAGAACAGTATTAATACTGGATTGTGATCACCATGATTCTTCAAATTTTTTAGTGCACATGTGGAAAATATTTTTTTTAAACAAATTTTATACAATTTTCAGTGTATTTGAGGCAAATATAGTATAAAAAGAGTGTTTAGTATTCAGTATAAAAACAGGCATGCAAAGTTACTTGTAGTACACTCAAGGTTTTGGCCCTATATGGTGCAAATACAACTTTAAGAATTTTCCTTTTTTTAAAGTCTGCGTTGGTGTACAGGCAATGTGTAGAAAAAGTGTGAACCTACCCGCTATCCTTACTTACAGTTTATACAACTAATAATGAGGTGTGTACATGTATGTAGGTTAGGTACATAGGAATGTGTATGAACATGGCCCTATTCCACAAATTTGTACAATGCCCTAGCAAGATGTAGGCAAATTTTTGCGGCCAACGTTTTGTTTTTCTTGTTCTAATTAGCTTGCATACACCTGTCATCTTTGGAGTCTGTAATCCTCCTGTTTGAGGCACATGTAAGGGTTGGTGTTATGAAGTACATGAATACATGAATGACATCTAAATTGTGTTGCATTCCCATCCAAAATCAGCACATGTTAGTTTTTGTCTTGCCTGCATAGCATAGCGAGACTATAGGCACCATTTTTCCGACGGCGGCGTCATCGTCAACATCAAATCAATAACGAAAGGTTAAGTTTTGAAATGTCATTATATGACTTTAGTATATATGGTCCTAGTTCATGAAACTTGGATATAATGGTTATCAAGTACATTACTGAACATGCTGCCAGAGTTTGAGGTCACATGACCAAAGTCAAAGGTCATTTAGGGTATTAAATGAACTTGGACCATGTTGGGGGAATCAATATCAAAACCTTAACCGAAGGTTAAGTTTTTGAAATGTCATCATAAATTTGAAACTATATGGTCATCAAACTTGGACATAAGGGTAATCGGGTATTACGTACTGAACATCCTTTCTGAGTTTCAGGTCAATGACCCAAGTTCTAAGGTCATTTTGGGTTAATGAACTTTGTCCATGTTAGAGGTATTTGTTGATTTCCATCATAACTTTGAAAGTCTATGGATCTGGTTCATGGAACTTGGACAGAAGAGTAATCAAGTAGCACTGAACATCCTGTGCGAGTTTTAGGTCACATGATCAAGGTCAAAGGTCATTTTGGGTCAATGTAAATAGCTTTTGTTGTTGTTCTGCTCTGCAGCGCCTTGAGCATCTACATGTAATCAAGATGAAAAGTGCGCTATACAAATCTCATATTATTATAATTAAACTAGGAGAATCAAAACAAAATCTTAACCAAGGTTGAGTTTTTTAAATGTCATAACTCTGAAAGTTTATGGATCTAGTTCATGAAACTTGGACATAAGAGTAATGAAGCACCAATGATTATTCTGCTTGAGTTTCAGGTCACATAACCAAGGTCAATGAACTTTGGCGGTGTTGGGGATATTTGTTGAATTGCCATCATAACTTTGAAAGTTTATGGACCTACGGTAGTTCATGAAAATGTGGATATAAGGGTAATCAAATATCACTGATTGTCTTGCACAAGTCTTCGGTCACACGATCAAGGTCAAAACATCATATAGGATCAATGAACATAGTATTTTATCATCATATGAATGGTGTTTTTTGTGAATGATTATTCTAAAGTCGTTTTAAAAATCAGCACTGCTGCTGTATTGAATCGCGTAATTAATGCAGGCAAGACTGCCAGATGCGCTCCACTGGTTTGTATAAAGAGTAGTGTGCATTGCCTAAAGAAAATATCTTGGATGCCATGAATATATCATAAAATACTAATGTATGGGATAAATAATAAAAAAACTGCTACAAGAATATCTTGACTGGAACTGATTAATATTCTTGTATTTGACTTCTGTTCGTCTGCGTGTTTGTGTCTTTCTTTGTCATTTCTTAGTTCTGACCTGCATTTCCATTTTGTTGCCTACATCTTCTTGTAGTGGATGATTTCTGTGTTTTATTAACCTTTCCCTTTTCATTCTTTTTCATATATTTTGCCTCACCCTCCCCTGTCTTTCTCCCAATACCCTTCTCCACCTCCCTCTCTGCTCCCACCCTCCCCCTACCTTCTCCTGCCTTTATACCCATCCACCCCACCCTACCTCTCCTCCCCACCCTCCTATTCTGTCTCCCAGGTCTCCCAGGATGAGAAGCAAACACTATGTCTCTCTGGATGTCATTGGTCTACCGCAGCTGTTACTAAGCAACCATTTAGCAAGAGTCTCAATCTCGCAATCAACCCTCAGGTATTAAGAGAACCACTCTTGTAGCTTTAAAGGGCAAGTCCAAAGTTAATTTGAATAAAAAAAAATTGAAAAGCGTAACACGGAAATTTGATCGAAATCGGATATGAAAAAAGATAGTTGGCACATTTTAGAATTAAGGAATCATTTTGCCCAAAAGCTAAAGCTAATCAAAAGATTATGCCAATTTGATTTTAGGGGAACTTTCTAATTATTTATAACTGTTACAATAGGAATATTTTCAGCAATACTCCAACTTTTTCTAATCGTTCCTACGTCTATCTGTAGGTAAATCTTACAATGGGTATCTAATCTATGATTGATTGTGTGATGAAGAAATTATCATTCTTGAAGCTAAGGTCAGTTTCATCATACTCTTTCACTCACAAAATAAGAATTGAGTGCAGATATATATTATTTATACCCTTTGGGGTTTGAACTTTCTGTTGAAGAATCCAATATAATCTTTTGAGAAGATGATACAGTACAGTTTTCTTGCTATTACAGTGCACTTCGCATTTTCTCAATTAGATATACATGAGTAAAAGAAAAGTGTAGGGGCACATGTATAACTATCTGGCTTCACAGAATTATCAGTAACATTCAAAATGTCTCAGCATACAGATATGATAGCTACACTTCGATTATATGGCATTAGTTACCCAAATTAGTTTGCCTAAATTCTTGGTGGATAACAAGACAATTTGTACCTTGGTGTAGTGCCTCAATTATCAAGAAGAGATCATGTCAAAAATTACATTATATTTTGTGTCATTGCAGGATGCAAAGCATGAGGTTGATGGTGTATCTGTACTATTGGAGACCATTAGGTCAAGGATTGAGGTACCATCGCCCTTTGACGTGATGGAACCACCAACTATGGGCGTTGGCATAAAATGCAAGATCACCAAGCCGACTGTCCTCATCTTCCCTGCAGCTAAGGGTGACTGTGCCTTCTTTGCAGTCAGTGACTTCAGTCTGTTTGTTGGAGGAGGCTACAGCATCAAGAGCTGCTTCTGGAAGTTTGCCAAGCACCTACACAGGGTAGATGCCGTGATCCTTCCACACACCCGACCGGACACCGTCATTGGTATCAATAGCCTTCTCAAGAGGAAGATTGCAGAAAAGAATCTGGAGGCCCCTGAGATAGGTGCAGAGGGCTATGAAAATTGGCAGATCAAGTGTAACTCACCAGAGATTGGTGTCGTCTATATGAATGTTCCTGACAACAAACAATCACCAAATAGTCTTGTCTTGAAGACCGTTAGTCAAGGGAACGAGACCACAAAATTACTTCAGCAGCTGTCCATTAAGCCATTCCCTTGCACAGCAAATGGTGGTAAGGAAATCAAGCCCATCACGCTCTACCTCAAGGTTGGCATAGGGAAGCTGGACATGTACATCTTATCTCCTACCCAAGATAGCAAGGAGTTGAAGGATTTCCTACAGCAATGGAGTGCAGGAAAGGCTTTCAGTAAGGTAAAGACAGGGGTTAAGGTGAATGGCAAGGAATCTGAAGTCCCCCTTCCCAATGCCTGCTCCATATGTGCCCTGATGGTATGGCAGCCTGCTAGTCCTCAAGAGAACATTGTCCGTGTACTGTTCCCAGGAAACGCCCCACAGAGCAAGATCATAGAAGGTCTAGATAGAGTCAAACATCTAGAATTCTTGAAGTACCCAGATGCTGTCCAAGCTAGTTCAGGAAAGATAACAGCAATGAAGAAGAAAGATGTAACTGCCATGAAGAAGGCAGCAGCTAACGCACTTGGAGCAGCTAATGGTGTTGTGAATGGAAAACCCTCTCAGACGAAAGAAGTCAACGCATGTACAGATGGTGTTCACTGTAACACACCCCCACCTTCTCCTACAGGGGTTTGCATTGATGGGAAGAACTGCAATACACCACCTCCTGCTAACATATGTGCTGATGGTGCACATTGTAACACTCCTCCTCCAGAAAACATTTGTTACGATGGTAAGAATTGTAACACACCACCACCGGATAATGTCTGCCTGGATGGTGAACATTGCAATACTCCGCCTCCAGAAAACATTTGTTATGATGGTAAAAATTGTAACACTCCACCACCGGATAATGTCTGCCTGGATGGTGAACATTGCAATACTCCGCCTCCAGAAAACATTTGTTACGATGGTAAGAATTGTAACACTCCACCACCGGATAATGTCTGCCTGGATGGTGAACATTGCAATACTCCGCCTCCAGAAAACATTTGTTATGATGGAAAAAATTGTAACACACCACCACCGGATAATGTCTGCCTGGATGGTGAACATTGCAATACTCCGCCTCCAGAAAACATTTGTTATGATGGTAAAAATTGTAACACTCCACCACCGGATAATGTCTGCCTGGATGGTGAACATTGCAATACTCCACCACCAGAGAAAGATGTCAACGAAGATGATGCTGCTAATTTTAATCAGAATCAACAGCCAGTTAAATTCAGTTTTGATGGAGTTAAGGGTAATGATAATCCAGATAACACCTGTTATGATGGTGTTAATTGTAATACTCCTCCCCCAGAAGAGGACTATGAGCAAAATGGGGTCAATGGTAATGTAGATGGTATAGCAGCTGTGCATGGAGGTGACGAATCCTATGTTGCTTCTGGCAACAGTCAGCTACCTGAGAGTCAACAGGAAATTGAGAGTGATGTTAACCTGAACCCGACTAGTCCAGCACTGGCGAAGATCGACACTACTAGACTTCATGGTAGAGATTCTCCAGAAAGACTTGCTTCTGGCGAAATTACTCCTGCAGACCTTGTAGAGTATGGCATGGATGAAGAGTCGGATGGATTTTCATCAGGTCATGGAACTGTAGGGAATACCCCCGATCAGCCAGAGCCGCCTAGTGATCCAACGCAAGATGACTTTGTTGCAACTGCTTACAGGCCATCAGATAGGGATTCGCCTGAGATTCAGTCAGAGCAGCCATCATCAGGTGTGGACATGGAAGACGCGTCAACACCAAGTGATCAGCCACATCCCTGGGAGCCTACCATTGAGCTTTCAACAGATAGTACAGTTGACAGTGCACCTGCTCAAGATACCCTTTTGGGCTCCCCCGAGATACAGGTCACAGAGCCTGCAGAAATGGTTTCAGAAGCACGGGATTCAGAGAATAATGTTAGCCAACATGGTGCACTTGAGGCAAACTGTGAGCTTGATGAATCATCTGAGGAAATTTCCCAAGCATCTGAGATTGAGGTGAAGCCGAGTATACCAGAGGATGAAGCTGAGGACATGTCAGATCCACAACCAGAATTAATGCAATATGATAGTAGACTAGAAGAAGAGAACACCAAGCCAGAATCTTTCTTGCCAGAAGCAGAAGGTAACTCTCAGTCTGAAATGGAATCAAAGGAGCCCCTGCAAGCAGAGACTGATGATGCATACTCAGTGAGTAATGCACCTGAGGCAGAGCAAGAACTTGATGTCAGTGAGGATACCACAGACTCCAGGGTACCTACCACTGAGCCTGAAGCAGATCAACAAGATCTTTCAGAAGAAAGTCATCTAATAGATAGTCAATTTGTAGTACCTCAGTTTGCGGCACCACAAGATTTTGGAGATGAAGTAGACATTACTGATGAAACGAAACGTTTTGAAGAAGAGATCCCCAAGGAAACTGATCTGGATGAAGCTATCAAAGAAAGAGACCTTGATGAGGTTCAAGAAGGGGAAGAGGTTGTCCAGGAAACAAATTTGGATGAAGTTGAACCAGAAATGACGCAAGAAACTGACCTTGATGATTTTGCAATGGGTGTTCAGCAAGAACTGGAAGCAGATGTTTCACCCAAGCAAAAATCATCTGAGCAATTCAATATGGATGTCAGTGGTGCAGTAGAAGTAGATCAGATTCAGGGCCCAGTAGATCCCATCGGTGACATTATGGAACAATGGAAACAACCCAACACCAGTGACGTAGAAGAAGTCGCACAGAGCCTTGTTGAAGATACCAATCTTGTACCAGAGGAGTTTGACCAGACTGAGCAATTGAAAGTTGAGGAAAATAGACAAGAGATTATTCAAGACAACAATGATACAACTGAACCCATGCTTGGTCAATCAGAACTACCTGGAGATGAAGTAGAAGAAATCAGACAGGGCTTAGGTGAAGACTTAATTGCTCCATCTGGGTTTTGTGAGCAAACAGAATCTGAAATAAAGGAAGTTGGTGACGTTATGGAGCAATCGGAACAACCCAACACCAGTGACGTAGAAGAAGTCGCACAGAGCCTTGTTGAAGATACCAATCTTGTACCAGAGGAATGTGACCAGGCTGAGCAATTGAAAGTTGAGGGAAACAGGCAAGAGCTTATTCAAGACAACAATGATACAACTGAACCCATGATTGGCCAATCAGAACTACCTGAAGATGAAGTAGAAGAAATCAGACAGAGCTTAGGTGAAGACTTAATTACTCCATCTGGGTTTTGTGAGCAAACAGAATCTGAAATAAAGGAAGTTGGTGACGTTATGGAGCAATCGGAACAACCCAACACCAGTGACGTAGAAGAAGTCGCACAGAGCCTTGTTGAAGATACCAATCTTGTACCAGAGGAATGTGACCAGGCTGAGCAATTGAAAGTTGAGGGAAACAGGCAAGAGCTTATTCAAGACAACAATGATACAACTGAACCCATGATTGGCCAATCAGAACTACCTGAAGATGAAGTAGAAGAAATCAGACAGAGCTTAGGTGAAGACTTAATTGCTCCATCTGGGTTTTGTGAGCAAACAGAATCTGAAGTAAAGGAAGTTGGACATGAACTTGACCAAGCCAAGAGTGATTCTCCTGTCATCATGGGACAATCAGAACAACCTGAAGAAGATGAAGTAGAGGAAGTAAGACAGAGCCTTGATGATGACACTAATATTGCTCCTGAATTCTTTGAGAAAACAGAACAACCCGATGATGCTCTTATCCAAGAATCTGCTCAAGAGATTGTTCAGGAGGCTGTTGGTGCAGCGGTAGGTGTTGTTGAAAGGGATCAAATTCTGAGTGAAGACACATTTGAAAAAGACGAAATTCCACAAGATACAGTTCTAGATTCTCAAGAAGACTTTGGAACAGATGTTGATGCTGGGAGAGACAACATTCCACCTGTTGAAGAACGCTATCTGTTAGAAGAAAATGATGTGAAAGAGGAAATGGTGTCTGTTACAGAACCAACAATTTCGGATTCTTTGGAGCAAAATGCAACTGATTCACTAGAGGACTTGCAAAATGACGTTGCTTCAGATGTTGACATCCCTCCGGTTATTGAGGAAGAAGTTACTGTACATGTTGAGGAAAAACAGGAAGTAGTAGCAGAGGAAAGTAATATGCCTGATGTTACATTAGCTCCTACTGTGGATGTAGGTGAGGCAGCAGACATTGGGGAGGAAAATGTAGTTGTCCCGGGGGTAGAAATTGAAATGAAACCTGAACCAGCTGCTGAACCAGTGATTTCTGATGAAGCAGTAACCCCTTCCTATTCTTCTCCACCTATTGAAGAACAAAGCATGCAAGAGTCTAAAGAATCTGATACAGTACTCAAAGAACCAGATCTCTTAAAAGAGAGTCTGGGTAATGTTCTTGAATCACCAACAGTACAAGAAAAACATGAAATCCAAAGTAAAACGGTGATTGTTGAAAGTTCATCCATTTCTGTTAGTAAATCAACCAAAAGCTCAAATGAGTCCAGCGGAAAGCGTACACCTTCACCAGTAAAGTCATCAAACAAGAATCTGAAAGATAAGGACAAGACCAAGAAAGCAACTGATAAGACAAAGGCTTCTGATTCCAAGGCAAAAACTGGAAATAAAAGTCCACTTTCATCAAAAACAGCAGAGAAAAAGACAAGTGTGAAGACTTCTACAACTCCTGCTCTCAAGAAAGCTGTATCTGAGAAGAAAACTCCATCTGAAACAAAGTCAACAGTTAGGAAATCACTCGTTGATAAGAAAGCATCAGAAAAGAAACCAGCTGAGAAAAAGACTCCTTCTGAAAAGAAGACTGCTGCTGAGAAAAAGATTCCAGCAGATAAGAAGCCCCCTCAAAAATCGAAGTCGCCAACTTCTAGCAGAGGGACAGAGAAGAAGTCATCATCTCTTGCATCCAAAAGCAGTCAACAGGAGTCATCAGTTAGCACAGATGGTCCGTCAAAGAAAGTAAATGGAGTTTCCTCAAAGTCAACAACTCAAAAGAAAACTAGCACCCTTGCATCAACACCAACAAGTAGACCAGGGGCCAAGCAACCAGATTCACGACCATCAACAGGAGGAAGGCCAACCTCGGGTGCAAAGAAAGCGGGAGATTCAAAGAAAACAAGTGACAGACCAACAAAATCAGCACCTTCCTCCAGAGGAGATGCCAAGTCAAATGGTGTGAAGAAGGCTACATCCAAGACATCTCAACCATCAAAAGCAACAAGCATTCCAGCCAGCGGGCCTGCCGTCCATCTTGACCTTGCCTACATACCCAATCATGCCAGTGCAGATAGCATCAATTCTGAGTTTTTCAGACGGGTTAGAGCCAAGAACTATGTCATCAGTGCCAATGACAAATCAAAGAACCAACCTGCAGTAGCTGTTCTTGACGCTCTTCTTGAAGGCAAGATGAAATGGGAAGATACCGAGGCAGAGGTCACTGTTATTCCAACGTATGACTACTTATCTCTACGCGATTGGGAATTAACAAAACATCAAGAGCTCTCCAAAGCCAAAATAGAGATCTCGCAGCCTGCATGCAGAAGCATTGTGCAAATGAAAGATGAAAACTTCTTCATGTACAAGGTAGAGTTGTAAAATTGCTAAGTGATAATAAATCTTGAGAGAGAGTATTGGAATGTCCAATCCACTTTACGTATGACTCTATTTTCTATTTACAAAAGTGTCCAAGATGCTTCATGCAATGTCTGTTACTCTATTCTTTGTATTTGTGTATTGTATTTGTAAAAATCAAATGTATAAAATAAACCAAAGTACATTTAAAATATAACGGCATAAAATGCCTTTATAAATTGCGTAAATTGTGTACAGTTTGTTTTTGTTTTGTGCATGAAGAGTAGAGCTGAAAGATGTTTTACTCATCAAAGAAAATATGTGATCAATTAGATACTAAAGGCTTTTCAAAGCATGTTATAAAGTTGCTTGATTGATGTGATATATATTTATATATATAGTGTATAGTGAGCATAAATGAGTTAAAATGTACTTCGATTGGGAAGCCTTCCTTGGTAATCCTGAAACATGATGAAATCTGAATATGGATATCCTAATTTCAGATCGTTCATGTAGTTTAATGAGGATCAGAGGAAATCCTCTGATGTGTTTAACCTTTACAGTAATGTATTACACTAGTAGAGGTCATTGACCTATTTTACTTTATCAAGTGGTCGTTGACCTATCGTGCGAAGAATCATGCAACAGTGATAAAGTCATGTGCAACAGGCAAAAACAAAACTTTCTTATATATAATCAAACTGGGTCAAACAAAAGTAAAGTTGTAGTAAAGAATGCTTTATTCATGCATTGTTATTATATATTATTTTTATGGTAATCATTGTTCATTTTTCCTTTTGGACAAATGCAATGAAGTGTATGTTTTAAATTCAATATTGATAGTTTTACAAAATTTTGAAAAATAATATGGGCATGCATTCTCATAGCAGATTTTTTCTGCATTCCTCTAAAATATAGCCATGATTCATATAATGTAATACGTTTTGTACTTTCATTGAAAAAAAATAATGCGTCATATAATGAGAAAAAGTAATCTAGCATTTTTTATCTCCTCTAAATGCTGTTATAAATATGTACAATCAAAAGTACATAGCTTGATTTAAGAATGAAAATTCCCCTTCTAATTTTTTTCTTATTTTTGTTCAAGAATCTGGATAAGATTAATTTGCATCATCATTATGTTATTGGATCATATCTGAGGATGTGGAAACCTAGCTCTCAATCTGATGGAACATATATGCTACTTGAAAAATCCATATGTATTGCACATTTTTTTGTAACAAAAGTTAAAATTCTGTATTAATGTAACTTGTATGAAATCACAGTCAATGCTCTACATCAGATATGTGTTTTTGTTATAATCTCAGTGATATGGCAATTAATTTAAACTGTATTTCCACTTTTCAAAATATTCCCCTAAATGATTGTTGCTGTATGTCCAGTCCGACTATTTATCCTAATAATAATTTATTCCTTTTAAATGAGGGTTCAGATTTCGATGTGATTGTGTGTATAGGGAAACATTATGGCGGTTCCCTGCTGTATATAAATTCATATGTACAGTTATGACCAAATATTTTATGATAGGCATTTGCAGTTAATGGATTTCATAGACAGTTTGTAAAAAGTGTTCATAGGAAACATCTACGGTAAATCATGGAATAGGTCCATAGGTAAATTAATATAGGGCTTGTGCATTCATCCATACTTTCTGACTTAGGATATATTACCCTCCTAATCCAAATTTGTGCAATTCAATGGCTTTGCGATAAAGCTTCTCTACTAATACTTTTAATGCAAATCATGTTTAATTTGAATGATTGTAAAGACTTCAGGCTTTCATACTTGTGTGATTTCATATTGATAGAAAGTACTGATTTTTGATAAATGATTTTTTTTGGTTGCATAATTAGTCTGATTTATTTTATTAGGTTACAATCCAGCTATCAGCGTGAATCTTGCCCTGTCATATTGAAATATTTTCATGCCTATATACAACTTTACCAACATTTTAACGTATTCACCCTGATGCATGAATCACTCAACTCTATCATAATATCATCTTGATAGTCTGTATCCAAATCTCAGCTAAAATTACTGAATATGCAAGGTTTAGATGCTGTACTTAACTTTGTGCGGGCACTTTGCACCCTAAGGGCATATGTTTAATTTGATGAAGATTATGATAACAGGAACAAAAACTTAGCACTGCCCTGTTAAGCAAAAGTGGGCTTTGAGTTTTCTCTATTTACTTATAATGCTGTATACTTTTGTGTTATATTTGTGTGAAAACTACCCACTTACTGATCAGAACTTGTCGAAGTCAAATCTCATAATTCGTAGCCAGTGGGGTTTTCACTCTCATAGGAGGAAGCTTAATAATGACTTATTTGGGATGACTATTACTGTAGATGCATATTAAAAATAATGTGTTTGACATTTATTATAATCTATTTAAATATGTGAAAGTATATCAACATTTCTTTAAGAGTAATTTGGATTGTTCCTTCTCCATCCTTCATTTATATCAATTGCCAATATATGCCAGTGTTTAAACTTATCTACAGTAACTGTGTAAAAGAATGACACAGTAGTCTATAATATCCTAATTGTTTCTCTTGTCCAAAAGCTAACAGCGTCCTGAAATATATATGAAAAATCATATATCTGCCAAATCCTTGCCTGACCAAGCAACAAGCAGCTTGTACAGTATCTTTCTGTCTTTTGTAAACACCTAGTCATATACAGGGATTGTACTCAAATTTTCCTAACAAACAATGAATTTTAAAGAAATGTGGCTGATTTGCCAAATATTTTGAGGATGGGGCAAGAAGGATTATTCATGCTATAATAATTTTACAATGAAAAAAAAAGAAATATACCTTTTTAATAGTAATCACGGTAGACTATGCTTATTTTGTCCGATGCTCTGAATTACTCTTTCATGTATTTACATTTATATATTATTCATCAAATTTTATTGCTAAATTGTAAGCCAGTTGAAGGAACAAAACTAAGCCATCAATGATGCTCTATCTTTAAAATTTGTTGTAATTTGTGAATGTGATATCTCTTTAAAACATTTTGTTTATTTTTTTATCCAAATATTTCTTTTCGAAATGTGATACTACTATCCCAATTTCTCATGATCTTATAATATACAAGATGCAGGGTTTTGTTGTTCCCCATTGGTATTTTGAGCTCTTTTTCCCAGTTGTGACTGTTTGTGGCAGGTAAGGTGTTTTGGTAATTACCGAGAGCATTTACTTGTCAAGTTCCTCTCTGAGTTCCATTGCTTTAACACCTTTTCTCCCTTTAGCCAACCAATCCATTCACAAGTTGTAATTGTTGTCATATGTTCTTATCTATCTGTACTTGCTGGTTTTCCCCCCGACTGCTTCTCTTTCTCTTCATATTTTGCTTTTCCACCCCCCCCCCATTTTCCCCCCTCCCCCTCTCTCTCTCTTGCTATTTCTGTTGACTATTTTTTTTCTTTTGTAAAACGATCATGCATATGATGCCTGTAGAGATGTGTGGAGTGTGAATGCATGATATTATGCATTAGCATAATTTTTATGTGATAGATGTTATGCACCTGTCACGTGAAGACTGCTAATTAGGCATCCCCGGTATCTTATTTCATTATGATCTGATTACATATTGAAAAGAGAGATGTAGTAAACTTGATAAATGATATTCTATTTGAATATCTCTCAGAGAAGTGACAGGAAAGAAATCATTCATACTTTACTGATGTCATGAATTTGTAGAGGAAATGCAGTGTTGTGTATTACTATGTTGCTATTTAATGTACAGATGGGGTTGTTCTGTCAACTGTCTAGTTTTAGTAGGGATTGATTCAAAGTGGTTTTACATTTGTAAGGACACATTTGGTGACTTCCAAGTTGTAATCGTAACTGATTCAAACATGTTCAAACTTAAATATAAGAAGTAGAAAATAACTATTTTACAATTTAAGCATGGTAATAAGATATGTTGAGATTCATGCTCAGATACATGTAGTTTGATTCCTACTTTCCTAAGTGCAAAATCATTCCTATCTATTTTGTGGTTTTCATTTGATTATTTAATTGATGTATTTGAAGAGAATTTGTAAAGATTTCAATCATGTCATGAATAACTTGATTGACATTACATGGAGACTTTGTTATTAGGTTTGATGTGTTTTGGCCTTACTTACAGCATAGCATAGGGAGAGTATGCAAGAGAGTGGACTTTCAATGTTTACTTCAAGACACCATTTTAAAACTTGTACTATTGATACTACATGTGCTTCCGTTTTCTTCAATGATCAAATCTGATTTTTTTCTTCTTTGTAGCATGTGCCTGAATCATCATGATCTAAGTCTATGTAGAATTTACTTTGACTATCTGAAGTCTAAGTAATTAATTATTCTGTAAATTGTTTTTAGATAACAGAGTATTGTTTTGTTTGACTGCAAATATATATCTACATGTATGTATAAATGAACAAAGCTAAATTTTGTTTTAATGTCATCTACAAAATGTCTGCATTTACGTTAGTAGAAAGTAGCGAGTCGTATCATGCTTAAGCTTAGGTATATATACCAATTACATGTGGTCTCTGCGTACTCTCTCATTTTGCTTGATTTAAGAGTACAGGTGGGTGTTTCGTAAAGCTGTTCATAAGATACAAATGACTTTGCGCACGACTGGTGATCCTTTCTTGTGCTATGTGATATCCCTATGTAATTGAGTTATGACCTAAGTACATGTTCCAGTCGTGCGTAAAGTCGTTCATAACTTTACGAACAACTTTATGAAACACCCACCAGGTAACTTTGCCCAAGTCAAATCTTTTACGACCACAGAAATATGTTTGACTGAAGTAAACTTTGATCTACAAGATGTAAATAAGTCATGTTTTGCATTTTCCGGTGTGATATAATGCTTCAAGTTAGGCGATTATTTAACTTATGAATGAAAGGTTGACTTGTGCGGAGTCTACACATTTATTGAGAGTGCAACAAAATGAACAAATAAAAAAAAAATCTTGAAAGAAAACAGAAGAAGCTTAGTGACAGACAACTCACTGCATAAGCAAACAGTAGCATAATACAGTAGTGTCTAAGATCAATATGATTTTTGCATAGTCTCGTCTTAGTAGATGTTTATGGCTCAGTGTTTAGTGTAGAAAAGTAGTTAAGTAGTGCTAATTATTTGCTAATCATTCTCTTGTAGAAGTGTATTTGTAGTTGATGCAATATGTTATTCTATATGCAATGAAACTATATTAACACATTGCCTACTGTAACTGCATGATCCTGGTTCAAAGCCTATTGGAATATCAGAATTCAGAAGTCAACTGGTTAACCCATTGGAGGCTTGATCCACATTAGGGTGTAGTCGGCTATGGAAATGTGTTTTGTACCGTCTCAAAAGTGGTCAAGTAGGGAAAAATAAGGTGGCTATTCTTTTGGTCTAGCATGTATAAGTATACATCAAAGAATCTCCTTTGTGAGGCATTAAGTTAAAGAGTCAATATCTGTAGTCAAGTTACATTGCAAAACTAACATGATGTACCGTTAGAAGGACCATTTCACCTTCAGTTATCACTAGATTTTTTTTGTTATTGAGTATATACAAACACAACAATATTATACATATTCTGGATTGGCACCAAGGTATCCAGAATAATTCTATCAAGACATCAAGTGTGCATGTCTTAAAAAAAAAAGATAAGTCGGAATTGTGGTGGACAACTTTTTTTTTTACAATTAACAATCATGTAAGTTACATTGTGCATGTAATAATTCTTTATTACCACATTAAACTGAAGAGTGATAGCAAGGTTTATCATGTGATAATGCGTGTAACATCGAAAATAAAAATGTATGTTGTGATGAAATATTTGATATTTAAATGAAACAAATAAAAAAAAATTCTCACAAAATTTTAATAAAATGTAAAGAATTTTGTCAGCAATTATATCACAAATTGAATTTGAATTTACTATTAAAACTAGGAACTAAAATAACAATAGTATGTTATTGCTTTCTGTCTACATTCTCCGAAACTATTATCTAACAGAATTTAACTATAGATGCTGTGATCACTATCATTGTTTGCTAATTGAGGCTATTGTCTTGTCAATGTAAAGCTGCTCATTTTTGTTTCAAGTATGTTATGCTCGATATATGCTTGCATGTTAAGAAAATTAAATAAATATTCAAGGAAAAAAAAACTTTTGTTCCTTGTCTTTGTAAACATGGGCGCTGTGGGTTTGATCATTGTATGGACAGGAATTAAATTTGACAATGCAATAAAATTGTATTTCTCTATTTTGGATGGATTTATTGAGATGAACACAGCATGGTCCATGTTGTGACATAAGTTAGTTGCATTTTATAGCAAATTAATGCAAAGGATGGTGGTGGTGGTGGTGATAACGGTGAAGGTGATCGTGATGGTAGTGATGATTGTGTTGGTGGAGGTGGCCGTGGTGGTGATGACACTAATGATGATAATGAATACTGGATTGTGGTTATGGTGATATAATAGTGTTGACTAAGAAGAAGATTATTAGGAAGAAGGGAGGAGGATAATTTTTTTTATAATCATGATGATCGATGATTTGGTGGTTAAGGTCGCGATGGGTGATGGGTTGCATGTTGATTCACTTCACTTCAAATAGTATAAATATTTTTTTCAACTTGAAGAAAAATAAATGAAAGTAATTCAGCTGTGAACCTAATGATAAGTCCTTTTCCTTACCAAGAGAGCGCCATCTTGTAGTGACTTTATACGGTGCGGTTTGACGTCCCATGGGGTTACACGGGCCTAATTAGTTCTGGCAGACAAAATATATTCATTCGAGCCAATACATTCTCATTTTTTAAATTTGATATTGCTGATTGACAAAAGTAAATGAGTATGATTGTTCATTTAACACTTATAAGATTGAAGAGCGCCATCATATTCAATAACAACTACTACTACTAAGCTTCTACTACTACTACCACTACTACTACTAGGCCCCCTCCTACTACCACTACTACTACGTGCATGGCTGTACGCAGAGGGGGGGGGGGCAGTTCCCCCAGAAATTTTGAAAATTTACATTTTTGTTTTAAAAACTGAAAACACAAAATGAACAAAAGTGTGCACAAAATCTTTCAATTTCACTTTATAAGCAAAGTGCTAAAGCACACGAATTACAAGCTCGGTTGACTCGCTCCCTTGCTTTCGAGTTTCTTCATTTGTTTGTTTCTTCAATCTTCATTTCTTTTACACGTCATGGGGCCCGTTGCAGAAAAAAAATCATGCGCAATTTGATTTTCAACCAATCAACAGCGCGCATTTGGGACTTGCGATTGATTTTTTGACTTAGGTTTAAACGCAACTCTTTCCGACCTCTGCCCCCAGAAAAAAACAAATCTGCGCACGGCCATGATTCCATGGACCTGGAATTTTAGTATTTTTGATACATGTAAGGAAGGAAACGCCCCCTCCCCCATCTCTCTGTTGCTCGCTGGTATGGCGGCTTTCTTTCGATCTCTCCCTCATCCTTCGGTTCATCTATTTTATGTCTTTCCTTGCCCCCCCCCCCCTCTCACTCCCTGCATGTTATTCCTGTAATTTATACACTCTTTCCTGTATACCTTTGTAGAAGACCGCAGTGAAATTTACAATCACTCTGTAATTATGGTTATGAATGACAAATTCATGTGGTCATTCAACTCGTGAAAAATAAAGAATACAATACAAGAAACCTTTTTGATACATGGTTTTTATTGGAAAACAAAAGATTCATAAATCTGAGTAAATAGATAATCTTATGCATAAAAATGTACATCTATTTAGTACATATTGTGAAAGGATTATTTACATAATATCAGAAACAATGCCGCGGGCATGCAGCAGTGCAATAGTAATCATAACAACATTTCACATTCATAAAAAGCGAATTTGACGACAAGCTGAAGAGATAATCAGATAATGATCATCAAACATGACAGAAAATTCATGAATATTATCAACAATACGGCCGAGGCAAGCGAATTTTCTTGGCAGCCGTTGCAATGGTGGAAAACAACTATAATGCTACTACCTAATACTGAAACGGCGTTGCTATCCACGGATGATAATAATTATAAACTACATGTAAATTCAAAATGCGATGTATTTTCTATCTAGGCCATACATGTACGGCTAATGCGATAACGCAACTGACCATTATTTCAAGTAACCCAAATAAAATATGTTATCCAAGCAATTTTTTTTCTCCAACTGTAACCTATCCGTGCCTGATACGCCTACACGTACTTTCCACATAACTGTCTTGAATAATCATAGAACGTGTCATCTTTTCCCCTTTTTTTCAAATTCAATTTGGTTTTATTATCTATCTATCTACCTACCTATTTATTTATTATTATTATTATTATTATTTTACAGACAATTGCCCTGTTAGGCTGCAAATGCAATGAACATGCACGGGTCAATGTTAATGGTATTGGTTGTTTTACATTTTGTCGGAAAGATCGTGATCGATCGGTTGTTTTACATCTTGTTGGGGTGATTGCCCAGGTGTATTCAACTTTGAGAAGTTTGTTAACGTATATTTCATTTTTTTTCATGTAGGTTGCTCAAAATAGCTTGCCATCGGATTTGAAATTACAGTACGCCTACTTTTAATGACGTACACAACGCAATTTCTTATTTCATGATTTTAAAACAACCAAAAGGCACAGACCAGAAGCGGATCTAGAGGGGGGGTTGCAACCCCCCCCCCAAAAAAAAAAAAATCCGGGGACCATTTTTTTTAATCTTATCTTTTTTTTTAAACTTGTAATTTTATTTTATTCTATTTCTATGTATTTATTTCATTTATTATTATTATTATTATTATTATTATTATTAGATGCAAGAAAACGCCATTTTCACACACAGATTTTCAAAAATGTTCCCTACTGTGGGAGGGGGGACACCCCCCTCCCACACCTTCCCCCCTCGCTCGCTCCGCTCGCTTGGACTCGGTCGCTACGCTCCCTCGCATACCACCCAACCCCCCCCCCTTTATAAAAAGCTGGATCCGCCCCTGCAGACCTAGGCCAAATCGTTATTTAGTTGATGAACGATGAGGGAATGGGAGTCGAACCTCGGAACCTAAAATTCTAGACTAATACTTTCACCAGTCGGCTACAAGAACGCTTGAACACACTAACATGCTTATCTCGGCATATATGTATGCCACTCCCCTTGTTGAAGTGTCGGATATGATTTACATCAATTTTTAAATCTTGCCTCGAAAAATGTTTTTGTAAAATTTCCCTTTCAAAATTAACTTTCACTTCCTCTTCATAACATGGGAAATTTAATGTGTCATCTTGGCACTCGTAAAAGCCTACTTGACAAGAAAGCGAAATATTTATCTTGCCATGTCTACTTAAGGACGTTCCACAGTTATGTTTGTGCGCATCATGATCTGCGCATATTTTACACTCTGCGCGCTGACGTCACAATGGATGAACTGGTGATTTAATCAGCTGTAGGTAATGTGAGCTGATTTTTCTCCTTATCTGCACTAATAACTGCATATCTGATGTGTTATTTTATGAAGCTAATAAACTGGAATTATTCCATGGACCAATTTTTTTATTCCTCTACAATTTCAAAATAGTTTCTCTGTAATTCTGCAAAGTATGATGAATATGACCCCGAGTTTGAATAAATGGAAAAGTGGTTCGGAATTTTTCGTCACATAGATACTGCTTTTGGCGCGTTTTTCGGGTGTTTTAAGAAACAAATTTGCTCTAATAAGAGTGCTGATAGTTTGAAAACAAGCTCTTGAACCCATATTTTTTAATGTTTGCACCTCTTAGGTATACCTTCCTCTACAACTTCTCAAGTTTGTTATTGAAATTTTTTAGGTTGAATATCTTTCCCGCAATTTCTGAGAACTGAGTGTTGTTAGACTTAAATGAACAAACAATTGACAGCAATATAGATAGATTATTCATCTTACGGATACAATTATTAATCATATTGCAAAATTTGATGAAATTTTCATGGATTTTGACTGAGTAATAGGGCTTTAAACTCATTGTTGTGATCTCTTGAGGTCTAAATAGGCCAAATTCTTTTGGATGGGCAATTCTTAAAGACATCGTCCATTTTGGGTTAACTTTAAAGCTATATAGCAAAAAATCAAGCACATTGACCCATGTTGATTTTTGCATATTTGGAATATTTAGGTGCTAAAGTATATATGTGCAAGGTATAATGAAAACGACATGGATTTTCAATGATTGGGAGCAAGACTACGGAACCATTCGCATTTTAGACGGTATTAACAGACTTTTGCTTGTTTTCGGCGCATTTTGGGCTGTTTCAAGCCAACTCGCAATAGTTTGGACACTGATAGTTTAAAAACGAGCACATGGACCCCATGTTTTTAATATTTTAACGTCATCAGAATATATTTCTCTGCAAATGTGGAGAGTATGATAAAAATGACATGGATTTTGAATGTTTGGGAGCGAAATATGGAACCATTTGCATTTTAGAGGGTATCAAGAGACTTTTGCATATTTCCGGCGCTTTTTAGGCGATTTTCAAGCTACACTTGGGACACAAATAGTTTAAAAACGAGCACATGGACATCATATTTTAAATATTTTAATGTCTCCAAAATATATTCTTCTACAAATCTGGAGAGTGTGATGATAATGACATGGATTTTGAATGTTTGAGGGCAAAACTACTGAACCATTCGCATTTTGGACGGCATTATTAGTCTTTTGCACGTTTTGGGCGCATTTTGGGCGATTTTTATGCCAACTCGCATCACTTTGGACACTCATAGTTAAAAAATGAGCACATGGACCTCATATTTTTAACTTCCCTACACCTTCGATAAGCATTCCTCTACAGTTTAGCCGAATTTGATGAAAATGACATGGATTTTGAAAAAAGTGCAGCTTACAAAATACTTTTTAAATTTTTGAGTAGATTCACGTCTTTGAAGATTTATTTTTTCCGAGTTTTTGCACCATTCTTGCCAAATGAGGGCGCTGCTGACTCCAAATGGATATAGTTTTACCAATTAAAAGACTTTTTCTTACTTTGGTATACACTTTGTTATATATCTTGAAAATTTGATGAAGTTTGATGCGGTATCCACTGAGTGAAGAGGATTTAAACTCATTTGGTGAATTCGTGAGGTCTAAGAGTGGAATCATTTAAATACGGCGAATTTGAAGACCCTTGGAAAAAAAATAAGCACATGAACCTATATTATTTTTATGCATTTTCATAATGCATAGATACCAAAGTAGCTCTCCGCAAAATTTGGTGAAAATGACATGGACTTCATTTCAACTGTGGAACGTCCTTAATTGCCTTATGTTGTCGACATTGTGAGATACGTTATATTGCTAAGTCGAAGTGAAGTTATTATGTCATCAGGTATGTCTCATGTCTCATGAACGGGAGGTCGTTCGATTCCTGGCCGAGTCATGCCAAAGACTCATGCCAAACTGGGACCTTCTGCCTTCTTGCTAGACGCTTAGATTGGAGAAGGGTAATAATCATTATGCAGGCTGGAAGAGCATTTTCCTATGTATATGTATATATAACACGTATGTATGTATATATTATATATATATATATAATTATGTATGTATATGTGTGTGTGTATATATTAACGGAAGTAGGTACCCTGGGTCAATAAAATATTATCATTATTATTATTTACTATTATCATTACTTTGATTATCAATAATGATAATATTATCATTTTTATTTGTCGATTAAGAAAGATAGTATCTCGCTATATCGACATATAACTTGTTATAAGTCGACTTAGTAAGACACCGGTTTAAACCTTGTGGACAAAATATGGCAAGAAAATATTTCTTCCGATCTCGTCGAGTTAATGGCACTTCAATTATTCCGTACTGTGTGTAATCACAAAAAAATCTTCAGTTGATAAAGGTCAACTTGACATTAACCCCATCGTTTTCATAGCAGCCCACACCTAGAGAATGAAGAGATGAGCTTAATCTTTACTTCAAATTGTTTATACAAAAAAAAAACGAGCGGAAATATGGGTCAGTTATAATGCCTGACACGAACCTAATAATGGGTCCGTAATTCATTGTATTACCTTAATAAGGGGCCATTAGATAACCCAAATATAGAGAACATCGTGTGTTTTTTGCTCTTCTCAGTATTTACCGTCGTTCAAATAATCGTTATGATAATTCTATTCGACATCTTAATTCAATTCATTGCTGAATATTGAAACAAAGCTCCACATGTTAAGACGGATGCGAGACTGACAGAAGCAAAAATTACAAGTTGACATGTTAGAAACACAAAGTGTAACTTCAATTTTATCCTGAAAGTAACTACCGAAAACTAGTTTCACGAAATATATATTGCACTCTAATGCATATGGATCTTGCACAATAAATGGAATGTAAGAAAATAAATATACCAATAAAGAAAAAGAAAAGTAGTTTTAGGAAAAAAGGTGATGATAATGAAAACCTGTTTGAATATATTGCACTTCATATAGATATTATTTACGTCATTGGATAAGTTTCAAACTTGGAACGAAGTAGAATGGACAACGCATCAATGTGATAATTTGCAAGGTCCTTTAAAGTCTCGAAAGTATTTGGTAGACTATGCAGACCTATATTTTGCATCTCCCTTTTCATCTTTACTTTCATTACTCATATGAATGATAAATATTCATTCTAGAATCATACCCATTAATCATCATCACTAAGTGCTTATACTTGCATATAATTAATTTGCCTTATTCAGCAGTTAACACATGGTTTATGCATATACTAACTGAGCACTTTTTGACTCGGTGCTTTATCTAAATGCTTAGGCAATCTACAAAGCATCCTGCATGATTATGACATGTATGAATACACATTCAGTGCAACTGACATTTCCTTATAAAGTAACAAATCAACAGAAGTTAAAATGATTATAGATATTCTCTATGAATCGACAAATATAAAAAATGTAATATCAATTATATTCCCTAAATATGCATACTCAATGGTTTATGGCGTTCCTTAAAAGGAATGAACTGTCTCGTCGTTGGTCATCGAACGTGTTCTGAATAGAATTCCCTTCTTTCTATGCCATCGGCTCTTTCTGTGACAGGGCCATTGTTCCTCAAAGACTGGCTAATGCTACGAACCCTCATTGCAGAAGCTTCTGACTTGTTCTTACATCTACAGTTTATCCATAGGCAACACGGTTTCCAGAGCTTCCTGAAACCGAGTCTGAACTTGGTGTTGAGAACGCCATAAACAAAGACATTTAAGACGCTGTTGGTTAAGGCAACCATGAAGAGGGCGGAATGAACAATGGGACGAACAGTCATGTGGGCATTGAGTAAAAAGGTCACCACGACATAGGGCATCCAACAGACAAGAAACACACCAAGGAGGATGAGAAGGGTCGTAGCAGCCTTTGTATCACGTAAAGACTGGATCTTCTTCACTCGCAGAGCTTTCTTGGACACGTACTTCGAGGCTAGTGGTTTCCATTCCCCAGATTCGCCACTCGTTAAGGATCTGTGTCTGTTCGTACAACGTCTACTTCTGTTCTGTTGTCCAATCTTGCTTGCCTTGTGAGTTCCTGCACTTGTGGCATTATTTTCATTACCATCTCGTTTAATCACAGGCACATTATGGCTAATTTGGAACAGATTTGGAACTGTTGAAAGACCCTTTTGAATTGAGAAATTAACCGGTCTGTCATCTGTATTATCCGAAGAGTTCCTATGACGACTGAACACCTGATCGTTGCCTATATCTTGTAATGACATTGAACGTTGTCTATCTTTCCTTCGTAGTACCCGTATATTAATGCGCTCTTCTGATTCCGGACTTTTAATATCTTCTTCAGTTAGTATCGAACATCCTTTAGGCCTATTCTCTCCACTTATATGTTCAGGAAGAGACATCATCGTTTCTTTGGGATCACAAATAGTGCGTTCATTCACTGTGGCTTTCGATGCTCCTTCTGTCTGTCTCTCGCATCCACTCTTCTCGTTCACCCACCGACTCGGGTGATCAGCGAAATTGGCGGGAAGCGGTCTAATCTGTCGTTTGACTTTTCTTGCGACGATGAAGATCTTGGCATAGCAGAATAAGATCATGGCGAGTGGCAGGCAGAAGCTTATAAGATGAGCAGCGATTGTGTAGCCTAATGTCGACTGCTCCCAGTCGACAGTGCAAGCTCCAATATCGGCGATATAGGAATACGAGGCGACGCTCGACATAGGTAGACATGCGCACGTGATAGAAAGGACCCATGTACAAACCAGATACACTGTAGCTCGTGGTGCTGTCATACATTGTTGGTAATGGAGTGGCTTCACAATCGCTACGTACCTGGGTAGAAAAAAAAGGGAGAAATTATATCATTCAAACATTGTAATACTAGAAGAATAATGCAAAGAAAAAGAGGAGGCACTGATTATACCTAGCTGATATAGGAGCGACATTTGGTAGAAAGTTATTAGTTAACAGTGCCCTGTCTACGGAGGATTATTCTTTCAATTTTATTTTTTCAAGCTCGTCAGGGGGGCAGGGATACTTCCTTTGCATGGGTTGTGGCTCGTCAGGGGGGGGGGGGGCAGACTGCCCCCCCCCCCCGTAGGTACGATAGTGGTGGCAGGTCCATGCTAGTTAACTAATAATTGGGTATTGGGTCAACACGTATGCACTATGGGCATCAATGTAGAGCTGCCCGGCTTTATTTACCCGGCTTACTACCAACTCCAGTTTCGAGAAAGAATTGAAGACGGTTAACTGACATTACAATTGATTCCTTGAACAGTTGTACATCCGATCCGGGACTATAGGCCTGCATGACATGTACGAGTTTATTTGATTTGCTGGCGGGAAAACGATCGCCTTTCAGCCATGCTATCAAACAAGCTGATAGAAATGAAACTGAATTATTGTAAGTTACTTTGCGAAGTCTTGTTTTTCTTCATCAATGTGTTTAACTTGAAAATAAAAACACAAATTTAGCGTATACATTACTTCATGAAACAAGCTTTGACATTTTACAGGCTTAATGATGAGCATATATGAACTACATTAAGATTACACAGGTAAATATGATTATCATATCCAGCAAGTTAATGAGGACCATTTTTTTCAAAGATTAATGCCTACAAAATATCATGATCGTTGTGAATGCTAATAATAAGGAGTTTTGCTTACGACGCACGACGTATTCAAGAACATTGCCAAATGCCCTTCATGATAAAGGACAACCAAAAGGTTTTTGTCAAAATTTGCGAATCTTTACAGCAGGTTCGATCTGTACTCTGGACAAACGACTTATTTGCAATGTTTCGTCAGCTCCGAAACTTAGGACGAAACCGCTGTTCCGACTCACTGATTTTCGACAAACACTTCTCAGCTATTTTTGTCGTTTCACGGGCATTTTACTGTGTTCTAATCTCCGTTGTGCGTCCCAGAGCGAAAGCACCCTCATACGTATATCTCAAGGTGATATAATATCATGAAGCTATAATAACATCCATTCATATTGGATTCTGGGTCACATGTTTGAAGAGAGAAGGAGAAAGAGCAACCTATTTTTTACAAACGTTAATTGCAGCACTCGGTATCAATACATATCTCCTAATATATTATTGATTTAGGTAATTTTTGCAGATGTAAATTAAATGTGATCTCATGTCAAACGTATCGTGCAGTTCAGATGACACAAACAAGATCTCTCATTAGACTAGCGTTTGCTGATGTGTAGTACAGGGGCCTGACACCGATTTTCTAAGGGGCGGTGCGCTATTAAACAAAATATTTACACCCCCTCCCCGAGAAAAGTTTTCACCTGCGAATCAAGGTGATTTTGTGCACGAACAAATAGACAAGCCGAAAAATAGAAGGAAAAAAAAGAAAAGGTTTTCACTCCCGAATGAAGGTGATTTTGGTGAAAAAAATATTGACAGGCAAAAAAAAATGTTATAACTCAAAGATGAAGATGAGTTTGACCAAACCTCCAAATTATATCATTCCATCTAAACTTCCCCAGCACCTCCGCTTCCAATCGCCATGATGTGCATCCTTTAATATGCACCCTTGGTACACAGTAAAAACGCTGTTTAAGATTTTATACAACGCTGTTTATATGAACCTTACAGTATTTGTTTAACCGTTTAAACAATCATGTTTAATTTATTGAAAATTAGATATTGAAAATTAAACTTGTTGCCTAAGATTTAAACAATTGTTTAAACTGTGTAAACAATTACTGTAAGGTTTATATAGTAAACAGCGTTGTATAATTTTTTTTACTGTGTAATAATAATAATAATGATAATAATAACAATATTAATAATAATAATGATAATGATAATAATAATAATAATAATAATGATAATGATAGTGATAATAATGATAATAATAATAATATTAATAATAATAACAATAATAATAGTTATATTTATATAGCGCTTATTACACTTTCTTAGCGCTTTATATTGCAATTATTATTACCCCGGTCATCGGATCCTGACTTGCCCGCACACGATGTATGCACTTTCTCCACTTCCTGGGGAGCATTCCAACAATAGTTCCAATACTTAATAGGCATACTACATATAGGCTTTCGCATTCTAACACCTGGGTGGAGAGTGGCAAAGTGTGGATTAAAGCCTTGCCAAAGGACGCTAGGCCGTGGTGGGAATCGAACACACGACCTTCTGATTACAAGACGAGTTCTCAGAACCGCTACATATATATATATATATATATTGCTTTCATTCAAATTATGCAATCATACGATCAAATATACGAGTTACCAGATCTTCATTTTTATTTCTCCCTCTCTCCTGATTTCCTAATATCGTTTTCCGTTACCATGGGAACAGAAAATGCATACCCATGGAAAATGTTTGCAATCAATAGTCATTTAACACATCCTGTGTATGTCCGTGGAATCATATTTGACACCAGACGTAGTTGGAATTGATCTGTTGCTGTGATGGCACGCAATATCGATAAAAACACAAAAGCAACAAGCCATGAAGGCCTCTAAGATCTAGTGCACCTGCTCTGAATATTTTTCAGTATTTTGTTTTCATATTTGTTAAATCTAATGTATGTGTATTTATTCTTTTGCTTCTCTTAAAAATAATCTCCATTCGCTATACAGGTCAAAACCCTTCGAGGGAAAGCTTCCTTTTTTCATTCTGCTTGCTTTACAACTTTTTCTGGACCTCTCTGATCCCTAGTCCACGTAGTAGATTTTCCTTCATGTCTATATGAAGCCCGTTAGCTCCGCCCCTTCCTATCAAACTTATAGATAACGCCCCGGGATTAAAATCATTTTGATTTGAGTAAAGATATGAATAAAATACCTGAAATTCATACATGCAAATCCGAAATCGGATGAATATTAACAAATTTGTAACATAATTATTTTAGATGCAAACTTATTTGCCTTATATCATGAATATGCGAATAGTAAACTGATGATGTCATATCTCCATTTTTATTCATGTACATGTACCTGTATTTGTTAAATTATGTATTAATGATTTCAATCTTTATACATTTGCAAGATATAAATACCAATGTTAAGTTACATCAATGATTACTTTGCATATCAAATGGAAGTATTCAACATACAAAATAATACATTAGTGAAGAGTTAAATTATACTTTCATATTATACTATTCAGCTATTGGAAAATAAAAGTATAAGGTAAGTAATCCTACCTAGTAATGTTAACAAACTTAAACAAATATTGGTTATTACATCACTTTACTCATCGAATGGTGGTGGTGGTGTTGATGGTGATTATTATGACTATATTAACAATAATGGTAATAGTAATATATGATGGTGGTGGTGGTGGTGGTGATGATGATGATGATGATGAGGATGATGATGATAATAATGATGGTCGTGGTGATTCACGGCCTAGTGGTCTCACAATCTGTTCCATTCAATGGCGTAGAATCACCTGAAAGGATTAGCAGTGGAATGCCTGACCCGAACATACGAGGAAAATCTTCATGTACTCTACATCTCCTGATCTACAACATTTTTATTTTACAAAAAAAAACAGTCCACCCCCCAATTATTCAGAATGGCATGCAAATAAATTTTCACAAATTTTCGTTACCCCCCCCCATCCAAAATTCAAAGACGTGTTGTTTCATGATTTTACTCAGTTTATTTAACAGTAATCCTCGGGAGGAATACCCCTTTAACCATCTTCTGTTATATATTATAGAAGAATCCGTGATAAGGGATTGTCCCTCATCGTCCTCTACCTCCGGTCTTAAACATCTTTATGAGTATCAACCTATACCTTCTGATCATAAAGACAGGAAATTGGTATTCTAGGCGCTGTACTCCACGGATACTTTCTACGATGAGTTTAATCTCGTTGAATGATAATGAATGCGTTTGCTACTTCACGATGTACATGTAAGTCATGGCGGCTATATAAGAATTTTGAAAGTAATTCAATTTCAGTTCAATTTATCTCACATCTCTTAAAAATAACAAACAACATATCGAAACTATATACAAAATATAATAATCAGAAAACAAATGAAAATAAAGCATGGAAAAACTATTATGAGGAGGATGTTAAGGGCAGAGAGGTGGCCATTGACATATTGTCTCAAATAGTTCAAATTTAAATACATTTGAAATTCAAACTATTCCTGTTATGATTTTTGAAAGAATTTTGACATTGTTTAGTTTGTTTACTGTTTTATACTTTTCTTCCTGACTCTATTGTTAAAATGCGTCTTTGGTCACTGCCATTATAACAATTAATTGCATTAAAATGCAATTAGATCATTGGCACATTAGACACAATTTATACAATTCATAACTGAAATACTTCTCGGTAATGGGAGAATCAAAAGGTTTATTGTTATTTTAAAAATATAATTTTGATCTGATTTCATCCAAAAGTTTTCACGATTCGCTTTATGTCTTATGAAAACGTCTGGAAACTCCCAGCAAATAGACATGGGAAATAAATAATGAATTGATAGAAGTTTAAAAAATACGCACCTAAATAGGGGTTACAACGTCAATCATCTGTATAAATAACTTCTTGTCATTTAGATATATAATATACATCTTGTGCCCTATCACTCTTGTCGTTAGGGCAACGACACAAGAACAAGCATTCATCAATACTTAAAGGTCAAGTCCACCTCAGAAAAATGTTGATTTGAATCAATAGAGAAAAATCAGACAAGCACAATGCTGAAAATTTCATCAAAATCGGATGTAAAATAAGAAAGTTATGACATTTCAAAGTTTCGCTTATTTTTAACAAAACAGTTATATGAACGAGCCAGTTACATCCAAATTAGAGAGTCGATGATGTCACTCACTCACTTTTTCTTTTGTTTTTTATTGTTTGAATTATACAATATTTCAATTTTTACGAATTTGACGATTAGGACCTGATTGCCTGAACCACAAAATGTTAAAATAATGGAATTCTACGTGTTCAGGGAGGAATGAAACTTCATTTCACATGACAATAACGAGAAAATCAAAATATTTCATATTTCATATAATAAAATACAAAAGAAATAGTGAGTGAGTGATGTCATCGGTTCCCTCATTTGCATACCGACCGGGATGCGCATTTAACTGTTTTGTGAAATGAAGCGAAACTTTAAAATGTCTCAACTTTCTTATTTTACATCCGATTTTGATGGAATTTTCAGTGTTATGCTCGTTGAATTTTTCTCTTTTTATTCAAATCAAGTTTTTGTTGGGGTGGACTTGTCCTTTAAGTCTAGATCAAGCCACAATCATATACACGTTAAAGCAGTGAAATAGACCTCGGCTATCACTATTAATCAATCGAGTTACGTGGGTTTTTTTTCATCATTTTAATTCTTTTTCCCTCTCTCTTTCTCTTTCCTGATTTCCTAATATCGTTTTCCGTTACCATGTGAACAGAAAGTGCATCGATTCAGTCTTAAAATCTGCTATGACAAAAACTTAATAGACTTGTTTTGATCATGTTGATGAACAAATAATAATAGTCGTCCGACTTCCTTCTAAGTCCATTATCACAGCAACGAGATTATGAGCTTGTAATAAACGAGATAAGAAAGGTTTCCCTTTAATACTTGTTCTATTGATACCCCCACCTGCAGGGGGCACGAGGGCGTGGAACGTTTTTAAAGTGGAGGGGGGGGGGGAGGTTTACCATTTACAAAATCGCAATCAGATGGTCATTCAAGCTTGCATACGTCTTTGTTTTGGTTTACATTAATTGGAAAAAGTGGTGGCTACCCCCCCCACACTCCCGCAAATTATAGGAAACTGCTATTTTTTCTCTTATTATTATTATTATTAAAAATTTCACGTTTATTTGCAAATAATATTTTAACGGTATTGATGTGCATATTGTTTCTACTACGACTTACATACTAATGGTAATGCAAGATATTGACATATCGTTATCATGATCTCGATCGAGTATATTTCACCATTCCTTCATACCAAGTATGTATTTACATGGAAAAGGTGACGTAATTATGCATTTATTCATGACAGAAGGATGATCGTTACCATTGACAATCTCGATAGTGGTTTGGAGCTGTAAGAGGATGATACTTGTAGGTGCTGAGGGACATCATTGTGGTTTTTTCTGTTCAGGTTTTATTTTTTTTTCTTTGACGATATACATAATGTTGCAGTTGGTTTCTCCCTCGTTTTAATTCCTGCCATAACATTATGCAGGAACTGCGGAACCGGGGGGGGGGGGGGGGGGGGGGCTGGGCTTTATCTCCTTCTATTGTTTCCCCATAAACGTGTACACAAACGTAAACAAAAATTACCATCTGATTGTGATATTGTGCCTGGTCAGCCCCCGACTTTCGGCTCAATCCCTCCGCTTTCAAGTGTCTCGCAGCCCCTGATGAATTACCCGGTTTGTTAGTTTTGAAAATGAAGAAAAGAAGAAGGAAAACAAGTAGATAGGCCTACATGTATATGTTTTATTAGCTAACCAAGACACAAAGCCAAATGCGATTGGTCCATAGCGCGTCACGTGATATGATCGGAATCAATGTATTCTCCCAACCAGTCCACCTTCGATGTCGATGAATATATTGACCAGCCGGTCCTTGAATAACACGGAAATAACGTTATGTGGGACTAAAGTAGCGATCGTTTGCAATCGATCAATACTCGATATCAATTGGAATCTTCAATTTGCATTATTGCGAACCGGATCGAACCGCGGAATTCAAAGGTATTGTTTAACTTTGTGAGCAGCCGATTAAAAAAATTCTCAAACCAAGATGAAACATGTGTACAAGTGCATGTATTAGAATTAATAAACCCTGAAAACACCATTATTGAGAATGAAAAGCTAAAACTACAAGGCAAACCCCGATTTTGTAAATAGGCGTCTTATAGACGCCTAAATAGTACACATAAGTGTATGGGATGAAATTAAGATGGTGTTTTCGGTCACTGTATGTTTCAATTTTTGAAGCACTAAATAATTATTTTCAAACGCAATTTTTTCTGGGCTTCATTTTTGTAACATATCACAGACACAGGTGACAAGTGTGACCTTCTAGCTCAGTTTTTTTAAAAGTCAAACCAATGTTAACCAATCACTTTAAGTGAGTCCGACGACGACGTAGAGCCTAGAACTACAAGTTAAGTTTAACGTTAGATCTAACGTTAGGCCTTCTTCACTTCAGTTACTAAAATTGAGCCTAAAGTTGTGTAGGCTAACGTTAGACAGGAATAACCGTCATTTCTGAAATTCTGGGAATTTATCTAACAATTTCTGGATATGTATTGATCAGTGAGGGCAGCCAACGTAGTTTAGCCTTTAATTAGCATATATAGAAAGCTTAGCTTAACGCTAGAGTTTTGGATTTGGTCTAACGTTAATGACAAAGATTTGTGGTGATGTCTGATGAGCAATGAGGAATAAGATCAGCTTTTGGACGATAAAATTGGGTAAGTAGATTTAGATATAGCCTAGACCTAAGTTAGAGCCTAAAAAGAAGTTAGAAAAATCTAACGGTAAATCTTGCCAACGTCGTAAGTTAGTGCTAACGAAACATTAGTTAGATTTGGTCCTGGACCTGGTTCGACTACAGAAAGATCAGGACCATCACCAACAGTATGGCATAACCTAGTCTGACCTAACATCTAACAAGTTAGATCTCAGTTAGTCATGTTTTATCTCATCCCCAATTGGCCAATTAGATTAGAATCTGCACATGATCATGGCTTAACATTCATTCTCGGTCTGCCTTGGGTCCTGGACCGGACTCTCACTTAGATCTCGGCCCTAGACTAGGCTCAGGCCTAAACAAACTTGATTTTGATTAGAAAAGGGTCATTCACTGCGTTAGAATAACGTTACTTATACCATTTCCATCAGTCAATGTGAATATCATACACAACTACATGGAGAGCTACATGGACGCCGTTGTGTGAACAACTCCTTCGACAGCTCCGGGCTGATTTGTTTTATTTTACTTCCAATATCACCTTTATCTATATTATATTCCGGATTTTAACAGTTCAAGAACTTTGCCTTGGTATTCCAGTATTCATTGGAGCTATTTTGGAAGGATATTCCTTACTCATATTCTGATTTTTTGATGACATTAGAGAGTACAGCATAAGGTAAAATGCCTCGCGACCTACGCTCGCAATTGAACCCTATCTAAGACCAATGAGCGAAGCAACGCTCCTGGCCCCGGTGCTATTGAGACTTCGGGGTCTCACAACGAACCCGCACGCACAGCTATTGATAGTACATCGAATGCCAATGGGTCGCTATCACTTATGAATGTGAACAAAAACATGGAATCATCGTTCTCAAAGGTTTTCGAAAAGCTGGACTATCTTACAGCTGATATTGTAGCTATCAAAACCAAAGTAAATGACATAGAAGGAGCTGTTGAGTTCAATTCGGGAAAAGTTATGGAGGTCGAGAGGAATATTATCCCGAAAATTACGGCCAACCTGGAGTCTCGAATTGATGACCTACAAAATCAGCTTACTTCATTGGAGATTTATAACCGCCGTTCCAATTTACCCTTCTACGGGCTACAGGAGAATCCTGAGGAGAATATCTTCCAAGTTATTCGCAACTGCATCGTTGACCTCGGCATTGACGCGAACGAAGCAGCCAACATGGCGTTTGTAAACGCCCATCGTCTACCCCGACGCACAACTCAAGACGCAAGCTCTACTCAACCCACAGCGCCCAACCCAATAATCGTCATATTTGTGTATACATATGACCGACCGAAACAAAGTTCTATCGGCCTTCGAGAATAGAGATCGACGACCACGAGTCAACGCGCAAGGGCGCAACCCCTACCTGGTAGTCCTACTCCAAAACGCATCTCGATCCGCACGGACCTCCCCCCCCCCCCTGCCCTCAAGGCTAGGCGTGGTCTTCTCGCTAAGGTTGCATACGACATGAGGAAAAAAGATGGTGTGTCGACCAATAAAATTTATAAAAAACACCAAGGTTTGTCTTCAATGGAAACAAAAGGGAGCATCTACTTGGAATGACTACCAGCATCAAGATGAGTAAGCCATAATCATCTTCACGTCATATAGTTTTATCTTCACGCCATATAATTTGGAATAATTTTTTTTTTGTTATCAAGAATCCTCAAAATCAATCGATATTAAAAACAAATATATATAGTCTGCATAATATAGATGAACGGAAAGTACATACTTACTTGACTGTACATGAATACAGTTGAATCTGCCAGACGCTTTGACTATTTCAATCAATTTTAAGAAATTGAGCTTTTGGTTTAATACAATGCTGAAAAACTGTCTAAATACCAGAGTTTTATTCCATACTGTCTCCTTTTATAAATTATTCATTGAAATCTACACTGTTGAATATATATTGCTTATATTTCTGAAACCTGTTCGATAGAAATAATGTTCTTTTTTCTAACGATGTGTGTTTTGGATACATCGTTTCTGCAATTATTTATGTCAGTTGAATAATCTTATCATTAACATGTAGATGAATCATCTGACATTAGCAGAGTAAAATTTATTTTGTCATGTATCTTTTAGTAAAACAAACGGCCAAAGATGCCTTCGAGGCAAAGAGATATTACGAATATAGACATTTTAATCAGAAAATAGATTTGATTAGTTAATACCTACATTCCACTAAAGTACATTATCTAATTGTACAAGACGGCATTTTTTTCTTTCCATTTTTTTAATTTACCTGCAATAAGTGCTGAAAGATGAACGGATATAAAACGTCAGGTATCTTACAGAATAATGCTTTGCTTACCATGTTTACTTCGATTATTTCCTGAAACAAATTTAGTCGCTTTTGTCTACTACAACGAAAAAAAAAAGGAAACGTATACATCTTCTGGAATATTTCAAACTCTTTTTTATTATTTATTAGAGTCTACCTCGTTTATATCATCGAGAAAATGTCATATTCTATCACTTAAACTCTCTCGATAAACATTTTTTTTGAAATATAATTTAAATGCAATTACTGCTGAAAGATAAAAAGATATACAATGTACGTCAGATATACTCTTTATATCATCGAGATACATGTATTCTATCACTTAAACTTTCTCTACAAATATATTTGATCTCTTTCTGAACGATAAGTGTTTTGACACATTGTCTCGGCGATAATGAGTGTTTACGACAGTCTCTGAAATATATATAATATTTTATGCAGACAAATTATCTGATATTTTATAAGGAGCTGATCCTTTGTCTTCTTTTCCATGATTTTTCTTCTTGTTTTTTTTTTCTTTTCAGAAATGCAAATTGCCATAGATCCATACTTGGTACGTATACTTTGTGAATATAATGTACCAGAAAAAAATGACTTAAATGTGTTATATATTCAACATTTCACCTGCCTGTATTTTTTTTCTCAGTTCAACATTTTGTACTGTTCAAAGATGTAAAGATGAATGTCAGGTATTTTACAGATAAAACTAGTATTTGAACCAGTTGGTTATTCGAAATACTCTTAGAAATTATATATACTTAACATTAGGAGTGGGCTATAAATGGGTGATTTTTGGTTTTACTGTGGGAACAGATTTTTGTGTTCCTTTTACCTTATCTCAACATGAAATGACAATATTTTTTGTCTCGGGTCCGAGAAAAAAGTGTGCCGGGCCAAAATGCAAAATGGCCGCCAAAACCCCCCAAAATCACAGTTTTGGCCACAACTTTTTTATTTGGTGGTCATTTTCTCTGGTTTTGGTGTCTATTCATATGTTTTGGGGGGCAGGCAATTTGTTTTTCATATAATTAGTACTTTTAAACCATTATTTGTAGAGTTAAAGGTAATTATACCTAAATTTTCCCATTTTTGTAGCCTTTTTTCAGCCAAAAAGTGGGTTTTATCATCCTGGGGTTCTGGGATATTAGATGGTACGAGGTCAACAATAGCAAGCAGCTTCATGTAGCTATATTGCTTTTATTCCTTCACTTTGGGTTTTACGGATATTTGTGAAATATATCTTATCAAATAAAAGAAAATGTCATTTATCCATAGGGGCTATACGGTGTACAATGCACTGTACATACTACACTGCATATATCCATGCATTGACCACCATGGCATATGACAAGGCCTGTATATAAACTATAGTGTCATAGAAATGAGCTTCAAAGGTTTAGAATTAGATTGTAAATTTGATTCCTTGTCAGCTGATGTACATGGTGAAACCAGCAAATTAAATTACACTTACATGTAAATATCACATACATGTATCTATACCAATACGTACATCACATTTTTAGCCATATCTTCTTCATTTGGAGGCTTTTTTTAAAACCTGGTTCTGGTGTATAACTGGCCTATGTTTATGGGGTCAGGTAACTACTAGTATCATGGTAACGCTGATCAACAGCCAATCAGAATAAAGGATTGCATGCAAGTTACCATTAAGTTAAGTTAACATAATGGTAAATTTTTATGCAACGGGGCCCAGAATAGCTACAGTGTAAATTACCTCTCCCCGCCCCCTAAATTAGCATATTTGACAAAACATGTCCTCAATTTCTTAGACAAAACATATCTTCAATTTCTGAGGCATCTAATTCTAAACATGAGAGCTCATTTCTATGACACTATAGTTTATACAAGCCTTGTTATCTGTCATGGTGGCCAATGCATTTATGCAGTGCAGTATGTATGTACAGTACATTGTACATATGTATACTGTATAGCCCCAACGGATAATTGACATTTTTTTATTTAATAAGATATATTTCACAAATATCCGTAAAACCCAAAGTGGAGGAATAAAAGCAATACAGCTATATGAAGCTGCTTGCTATTGTTGACCACGTACCATCTAATATCCCAGAACCCCAGGATGATAAAACCTACTTTTTGGCTGAAAAAAGGCTACAAAAATAGAAAAATTTAGGTATAATTACCTTTTAACTCTACAAATAATGGTTTAAAAGTACTAATTATAGGAAAAACAAATTGCCTGGCCCCCAAAACATATGAATAGACACCAAAACCAGAGAAATTTACCACCAAATAAAAAAGTTGTGGCCAAAACTGTGATTTTGGGGGGTTTTGGCGGCCATTTTGGATTTTGGCCCGGCACACTTTTTTCTCGGACCCGAGACAAAAAATATTGTCATTTCATGTTGAGATACATTACAAGGAATAAAAAAAACTGTTGTCATATTGAAATTACAAAAAAAAGTATTTTTGACCCATGTATAGCCCACTCCTATTAACATCTTTGAACTCAACTGAAAACCCTACAGTATGTGAGAACCCCTTTCATACTTTTTTTTAATGTTTCACAGGCGTAAACCTTTTTGTAATATGGAAAAAGATGTTTTCGTATGCTGGCAAAATCACTATAATTTGGTCTATATCTTTGTATGACCATTTGTATATATGATGTAGGCCTATCATGGCTATAGGCCTACTATTTTGGAGGTTTTTTGGTGATAATGTGACTGGTCCTATGTCAGCGTGGTCAGGCCTGGGGTTGCTAATATCTAACCATTTAACCAAATTTAAAGCCGATCAGATAGGTATAGGAAACTTTTCTTCTGGACTATTGTGGTCTAGCTCGTAACTGACGTTGAATTGTTTTTGTGAAAAAAATGCTTGCTCTGGCTTGGCCAATATACAATTTATTTTCTAAGATGGGTATATATTCTGATTCGCTTACTTTGCGATGTTTCAACAGATGTGAGTTTCACGACTTAATAAATACAATTTTTATGTAGCCAGTTTTAGAAGATTTAAGTTTCCTGTTAATTCCTCATATTTAAAAGTCTTTGCCAATTGCCACAGATGTCTACTATACTTGTAGGAATTTTCAAATCTAAATAATCTGTTTATTAGACCGTATTATGCTTGTATATTCGAATCCATATTGGCTGTCTGCCCCTTTGATCAACATTTTTAAACAATTCTTCGCAATTTTCGCCTCAAGATGATATCGATGTATGGAAAATATAGAGTCAAATTTGAATATGCTTGAAAATTTGATTAATTCTAAAGATTTCAGAATCGTTTCAGTTTTTAAACCGAGATGAAAACCTCATAACATATTCATTTTAATCATATTTTCTGAATGTTTATTACTGTCAGCGGAATACCTCTTTTAAAACCAAATTCCTCAGAATTGCTCAAATTTGGTAGATATAATTCCAAACCCTTTAAATTCATCATTGACGCTGTAATCTAACAGACATTATGTATTAAAATAAGAGCCTTTTCGGATGTTTTGATGACATCTATGCCTTTGCTCTCTAAATGTACAAAGCTGCCTGTATTAATTGCCTGCATACTTAGTATGTTTGCCTTTATCACTCACCTTTTGTCATATTTGTTAAACAGTTGTTAATGACCATACATGTGGTTCCAACTATAGGGACATTTACAATAGAAAGTCAGATTACAATTTACAACAATGTTAAATCACATCTACTCCATATGCTTTGTTGGTCAGCTGCCTACATGTATCAAGCTTTTAAATCAAACATTTTTTTTTGTTTTTTTAAATCGCAGTAATTTACAGAACAGGTTAACAACCTGAACATATAAACCTATCGTGTCGCAAATACCTTTTCAAATGTGATTCTTAGCATATCATCGTTGTTTGCTATTTGACTTTCTATAGTCCACTTGTCCATATGTAAATTTTATTCTTTGCAGTTACGATCCGTTGCATTTATTGTATGGAACAGGTTCATTATGCTAATGAGGATATCCACCATATTATGTCTGCTTAGAATTTACATTATTTTATTATACAACATGCACTATACCCTTGCTCCAGTGGCGTACCTAGGATTTTTCCACAGGGGGGGCAAAACCGTCCGCCAAAAAATTTGACAAGCATAAAAAAAAGAGCTTCAAGCTTGTCAGGGGGGGGGGGGCAGACTGCCCCCTCTGCCCCCCCCCCCCGTAGGTACGCTAGTGCCTTGCTCAATATACAAGGTTAATCAAATCCCGGGTGATCCCCCCCCCCCTTTTTTCACTAAAAGCCCGGAGTCTGTTCGTCACATGTACGCGCTCATGATCGGACACACTCTTACATTATGTACATACACCCTCACTTGCACCTGCATACACCTTTCACTCCAAGCTTTCAACACCGTATTGCAAACCCAAGTTTATACCCTTTATGAACCTGGATGACGTATTGGATAATGCAGTATTTACACCCCAGTGTAGATACTATACTGCCAACGAATTTAATTCAGTTTTTAATACCCAAAATGACAAACCAATCCACCTTAGCTTTTTGCATATAAACATTAGAAGCTTGCAAAAGAACTTTGATACTTTCAGTGAGTTTTTTTCTATATTGAATACTTTTCCATTTTCTGTAATTGCAATGTCAGGAACATGGTTATACTCAACCACCCCATCCATTTTCAACATTGACAATTATACATTTAAACATAGTGATCGTATTCGTGGAACTGGAGGAGGTGTCGCTTTTTATATTCACAATGATCTAAATTTTAAAATAAGACATGATATTCAACTCCAAGGTATAGAATCCTTATTCATAGAAATTATTGATGACAAAAACAAAAATAAGATAGTCGGCGTAATCTATAGACCACCAAATAACATCGCCAACATATTTATGGATAAATTGGAATCTTGTCTCGAATGTATATCACACGAAAACAAGGATACTTATCTCATGGGCGATTTCAATATAGATATATCTATGCCTCATACTCCACATGGCCAACAGTTTATTAACTTGTTTTCATCATTTTCATTTAAATCTCTCATTAACAGACCAACACGGATAACAAGTACAACACACACAATCATTGAATAATGACAATAACAATGGAATAATTTACTACGACATTTCAGACCATTTACCTATATTCACAATTTGTAAAGATAAAAGACATTTACAAAAACAACAAAATATAGAAAATATTACCCGACGAAAAGAGACTAAACGTAACATAGAAACTTTTAAAACTGATTTGAGTGCAGAGAGTTGGGAAGATGTCTATAGAGAAGACAATGTTAATAAATCATATGATGTATTTTTAAATAAACTTATTCATTACTATGATAAAAATGTACCTCTGATAAGAATTAAACTAACTAAAAAGAAAAATAAACAACCATGGATCACTCAAGGCATAATTCAATCAATACCCACTCGTAATAGATTATATAAAATATCACTAAAATCACCTACTCTAGAACATAAAAACAAATACAAAAAATATCGTAATAAATTAACGTCAATAATCCGTTTGGCACGCAAATCGTACTTTTCGAACAAAATTGAAAACAATAAAGATAATAATAAAACATTATGGCACACAGTAAACGAAATGTTAGGTAAGAAAACGCATGATCTTAACAATGTTGATTTCCTTCTAAACGGACACACAACGAAAAACCCTTCCGAAATTGCTGAAGCATTTAATTCTTTTTTCGCCAATGTTGGTCCTAACCTTGCATCTAGCATTGTGACTCATACCAACAACTTTTCTACATATCTACACAACAATGCCGAACATTCTTTATTTTTTAATCCCACTAATCCTTATGAAATTTAAGAAATCGTCCGATCCTTGAAATCTACTAAATCTTGTGGCCATGATGGTATCAGTGTATATTTACTAAAACAAATTATTCATTTTGTGGCTTCTCCCCTTGTACATATTTTCAATTTATCTTTCTTAAAGGGAATTTTTCCGGATCAACTCAAACTTGCAAAAATAATCCCCATGTATACAAAAAAAGAAGATCCTTGCCAAATTGCTAACTACCGCCCTATTTCATTACTACCAAGCATATCCAAAATACTTGAAAAAAATGTTTATAAACGACTATATTCTTTTCTGGAAACAAATCAATTATTAATTCCCAACCAATACGGCTTTAGGAAAAATCACTCAACTGACTATGCAATCTTACAATTATATGATAAAATAACAGATTCACTTTCCAAAAAAGAGCACACCGATGGGGATTTCATGGATCTATCGAAGGCATTCGATACCATTAATCATATATTGTTGTGTAAATTAAAGACGTATGGAATTAGAGGAATCGTACTTTCTTGGTTTAAAGACTTTTTAGATAATAGACGTCAATTTGTTAATTTTAAATCCAAATCATCTAATACATGTCCCGTTAAATGTGGAGAACCTCAGGGTTCAATCCTAGGCCCCTTATTATTTTTAATCTATATGAATGATATTGTAAATGCATCACCTTTACTAACATATGTTTTATTCGCAGACGACACTAACATATTTTATTTACATCAGAACTTAAACATTCTTGTCGCAACTCTAAATCAAGAATTAAAAAAATATCATTAAGGTTTAAATCAAATAAACTCTCCCTTAACATAAATAAAACAAACTTCATGTATTTTAAACACATTAATTCTAAACACATGTTTCGCGATATCATTTATATCAATGATATGCCCATTAACGAAAAACAGGAAACAAAATTTTTAGGTGTATTGATCGATTCTAACGTAACATGGAGTAGTCACATTCGTGATATTAGCATGATGATTGCAAGGGCCATAGGCATTTTGTACAAATTGAAATATTATCTATCTCAAAGATCATTACTAATGCTTTATAACTCCTTTATTTTGTCACACATTTCTTACTGTTACATAGCATGGGGAACTAGTAACAAAATTAAAATAGACTCGATATTACGCCTTCAAAAGAAAGCTCTTCGTATTTGTTATCACTATCATTATCTCGCCCATACTGATCCAATATTTCATTATTTTATGATATTGAAAATTTACGATATTCACACTTATCAAACTGCCATTTTCATGTATAAATTTTCCAACAACACTTTTCCAGCATCCTTCCGTAATATTTTTGTTTACAACAGAGACATTCATTCATACCCTACACGACATTCATCTGACTTTCACCTAACAAATCCAAAAATAATAATTGCTCACAAAACAATACGTCATCACGGTCCTGAAGTTTGGAACACTTTGCCTAATAACATCAAACAAGCTACATCTCTTTTTTCCTTTAAAGCTTTGTTAAAGAGTTTTCTTGTATCAAAGTATTTGTAAAAATCTCACCTGCACGTGCACCCACATCTGCACCCACTTCACCTGACCCCTATACCCTCTCCCCTTTTTTTCTCTTAACATTTAAAATAATTATGTGACATTATTATTATAGACCCGTGAATTTTTCTCTACAATGGTTTTCATGTAGCTCCCTTCATCTGGCTGCTATTCTCTCAAGCATTTTGCTTACGATAGCTGGCCACTGCATTTTATTTTATATATTATTGCTTACATGTATATCTATGTAAATTACTCTTCTATTATGTAATCGTCACAATTTGTAATTCGTTCATTCATTTTTTTTCCCTTTATATTCATTATGATTACTGTGTTTCATATATTTTCAATAAATTCAGAAACACCTGCAAAAAAAAAACTGATCTAACTTACTGCTCGCATCGTAGACCTAACTTTAGATCTATCTTCATCATTTAAGGCTATCTAATACAACAGATATTTACTAATGGGGTGTGAAAAAACATTCTTTTGACCGCCTAGTAAAGGATTCATATTTTCCCTCGTGATCATATTATAAATCCGGCGGTCCAAAGAATGTTTATATCACATACCCCAGCAGTTAATATCTGTATATAAAGCCTATGTGATTATGCATTCTATTTTGGCTATTGTCACATAAAAAGCCGGTACCAATATTTTATTATTAGTAGATCGTGAACGGTCTAATGAAATCTTCCTCTTTATTCCTGGGTCATCTCCTCCAAGTTATCATGAATACACGGCAGGCCCGATGAGATTATGCACACTCTTAAAATGTTGGGCAACATACTGTCCACGCAACAATTGGTTAAAATCTATCCAACTCTGGGCAGTTTTCAACCAATACGGTGTAGTTTTCACTCAAAGCACACATTACTGGTTGAAAACTACCCATAACTGGATAAAGTTTTAACCAATTGTTGTGTGGACGGTATGTTGCCCAACATTTTAAGAGTGCATTCTATTTTGGTAATTGTCGCACAATAGCCGGTACTAATATTCGTAGATCGAGAACGGCCTAATGAAATCTTTTTAGAAATATAAGTGGGGGATTTTTCCGCAGGGAGGCAAACCATGCTTAAAATGGACGGCGTAGGCCTATTTACAGGTTGTTCTCTACGGTTGGATAGCGTTTAGTGAACGGAAATTGTGTGTTAGTAAGTGAGAGTGTGTGTGCGCGCGCATTGAGGGTGTGTTTTTCTTGTGAATATGTCATGAGTATACCGGGATACAAAAAAATGTATTCATATCAATCTTTGTGAAAACTTGAGGTGTGGACTTAATCAATATTTTTTTGCAACTCCTTTCAATTTTCTAAGTGTTCATTTTTTTAAGGTGAAGTCCATTCTCACAAATAAATAACGTGAATAGCTATATATATAATGAAGCAAGCATATTACCTAAAATTTCATCACAAAACAGTGATAGGCAATCATGATGATTTAGAACATAACAGAGTAAGATTTTCATGTCTCAATATTAGCACCAAATTCTACTACACTCAGGGTCGGATCCAGGATTTTCCAAAAGGGGGGCAAATTTTTCGGAGGAAATCAAGGATATTCAGTCCCCGAAAAAATTTGACAAGCAAAAAAAAAAAAAGGGTATTCAACCGCAAATAAAGGATATTTCGTACCCGAAAAGAAATTTACAAGCAAAAAAAAAAAAAAAAAGTTTTCAACAACACATCAGGGGTTTTTCGTACCCGAAAAATTTGACAAGAAAAAAAGAAGAAAGAAAAAAGGTCTTCAAGTTCAAAAGAGGGGGCAAACTTCTTTTTCATGGCATTTTTACATTACAAATTTTTAATTTTGTTCATCAAATTTTGCTGGATCCGCGCCTGACTACACTTTATTCCAAAATCGGGTCGCAGACCAATCGTAAGGTGTACATAAGAATATTCGATTTTCAAGTTTAAATATATATAATATGCAAAAAATTGAGCTCTCGTTTCGCATCGTATTTTTAGATCACCCATATCTTAATTGCAAGAGTTAAGATAAGATGCAATTATAACTTTTGTTTTAGTAAGTTATTAAAGGTCAAGTCCACCTCAGAAAAATGTTGATTTGAATCAATAGAGAAAAATCAGAAAAGCACAATGCTGAAAATTTCATCAAAATCGGATGTAAAATAAGAAAGTTATGACATTTCAAAGTTTCGCTTATTTTTGACAAAATAGTTATATGAACGAGCCAGTTACATCCAAATGAGAGAGTCGATGATGTCACTCACTCACTATTTCTTTTGTTTTTTATTGTTTAAATTATACAATATTTCAATTTTTACGAATTTGATGATTAGGACCTCCTTGCCTGAAGCACAAACTGTTAAAATAATGGAATTCCACGTGTTCCGGGAGGAATGAAACTTCATTTCACATGACAATGACGAGAAAATCAAAATATTTCATATTTCATATAATAAAATACAAAATAAATAGTGAGTGAATGATGTCATCAGTTCCCTCATTTGCATACCGACCGAGATGTGCATATAACTGTTTTGTGAAATGAAGCGAAACTTTAAAATGTCACAACTTTCTTATTTTACACCCGATTTTGATGAAATTTTCAGTGTTATGCTCGTTGAATTTTTCTCTTTTTATTCAAATCAAGTTTTTGTTGGGGTGGACTTGTCCTTTAAAGATAAACACCAGTTGTGGTAACGATCTCAAAACAATTTCGAACAGAATCCAATGAAATTACCACCAAAGTGTGTGTATGTATGAATAAAAAATATATGCCAAACAGCCCTGGAAATAAATGCCTAATTGCTGAGGAATGAGCAAAAAAAAGCACGGAATTCCATCTTTGTCGGGTATTATGGATTGTGAGCTAAGATTTTACAAATATACGTTTACATTGATGTGCCAGATCTAGATGTATGATACTATTTTGACAATTAACCTTGATTTAAAAGACTGTCTCATGATACAATTGTTTGCTGCAACTATTGTCTTTCACCTTTGAATACAGTATATTAAAGTTATATATTATCTTAACATAATCAGTTTAATTTCTTCTTTTGTAGAAGATTCAAATATATAATATAATCGACATTATATCGAAAACTAATCTAGAAAGTGTATCACTGCGCTCGTAAAACATGTGGATTTAAAACAGTGTATGCAATGCAATGCAAATCATCGCACGATAGGTAATTAATAATTTCAATGATAGATCCCAATATCATCGTCTTTCATAATCTTTAAAACACGTTTGGATCAGATCAATCTACCTGCACGTGATAATAATCTTATCAATAGAGCATTGAATTCTTTTTTTCTTCATTTAATACAAAGCATGATCGAATGAGGTTATCAGATATAGTAATAAAAAATAATTGTCAGGAGTATTCACTCATCTGAGTCAGCCGTGTGATCAAAGCTTTCAGTGCTTATATTCACCTTGGAATTTGATTAAAGCTATAAATAACTGAAATAAATCTAAAAAAGAAAATCTATATGAAGATCATACTGAATTGTGAGAGATAAGCGTGAGGATAGACGATGATATATTTCATGAGTATAGTTGATTGTTTATATTTCACCTGTCATACATGGTTCGGATCTTTTCATGGCAGTGTAACACTTCAGAGCTGTGAATTATTACAACTTTACCAGCTGGAGAAAGATTACAGAATACCCTAGACATCAATTTCAAAACAGAAAAAAGTAATCATCATTATATTTACTCTCTTTTGGCTGAACAATGCCTAGTGTTTGTCACCCATTATAAATAAAATGGTAACATTTACCCTTGAATGTTATCCTTGTTATACGTTTGAAACTTTAAAATTGAGCTTGTTTGTTTCCTTCGATTTCTATGATTTATTTATCTTTCCTCTCTTTCTCGCCCTCTCTCTCTCGTTCTCTCTCTCCCATTATCTTCTTTTATATTCCTCTCTTTCATTCCCTCTCATTGTTCCCGCCCGTATCCTTCCGTACTCAGAATTTTTACTACTTGATTTAAAAAGCTATATATTGAAATCCATGGATGTATCTTACTTCTTATATCTGACAATGAGAGATTGACCTAATTATTCGTGAAAGAATATTTAAAAAGTGTAATACAC